>NC_143587.1:154981291-155281564 GCF_048544385.1 Mastigoproctus giganteus | reverse complement strand
CCCCGCCGTGGGATTTCGGTTTCCATAAAGAGGTTAACCGCCATCAATTTTGTAGTTCAAATCAAACGTGCGCAGATTACCTTATTACGTCAATCCAACGATTACACGCTTAGATGGTAGTGGGTGTATCCGATTTTACTTGGACATTGATGGAAATGCACAGGCAAGGCTAAATCTGTCTTGTCCGTGCACTTCCAAACATGGTGTCCGAGTACTTTTGACTCTAGTGTACTGATTTTCATCAATTCAAATTGTATCTCATTACATATTCATCGATATAATTAATACTTGAGATAAAATTCGCAGCCTTTGGCAAAATGGCATATCTTTCAAGTCTTCCATTCATTCATAAAATCCTCCATAATCAAGGTCATTGCACAGACCTTAACTTATTTTAAATTTCATGTCCAAAACAGATTCATTACACAAAAAAAAGGCTTTAAAATCGTGCAGATTATGGTCGTCCTAATCCAATCTGTCGTTTGTTATGTTTATAAATATTTTAGATATGGATCCTTTTGTTAAATTTCCTTCTGTAGTTAGACTTTAAATTATAATTAAAACTTCCTCATAATTTTCATCAGTGGAACAATTGATTTATGCAGACAAGACGTCGCCTGGCCGATTTAACCCCAGTGACCGATTTTCCAATCCAAAAAGCCACTTGATTATACAACTGCACGTGTGGGACCATGGAAACCGCTGTCTAGACGAATCAAAAGGCACCGTGCAGCAAATATAAAGTTCTTCGTGCCCTGTCGTACTAACCTACACCTGTTTATATCGAAGGCGGGTGGACGCACCTTGCCGAATTCCAGCCACGTCGGAAACGTATTAATATCGGAACTCGGAGAATTTCTATTAAAGAAGGAACCCCCCGAATAATATAGTGTCCTATCATTTTACAATGAGGGGGTGAATGGGGGGTGGGTAAATGTTACTGCCGACTTCAACCCTTGGCTTGTCAGTTCGGAGGATATTGGAGATTTATGACGCCATTGACATTCGGGTACGTGTCGCCGTAGAGCTACCTGCTCCCCCGGGAGTGCACTGCTCCAGGATGCGACCCTTTCGACTGTTTCCTTCTGTCCCTAATTACACCCTTTCACCACCATTTTACGGGCAATTCCCCGCGGTCCTGGTAGTCAGTGATCTATCACCTAACCAGGACTGCGAGGGGTACAAATTGTGGTATATTTGTCCCTAAAACTCCATCCGCTATTTATCAGCGTCTTCTGCTTGATGAAGCCGTTTATCTAAATCGCTTTTGTAACACTGGAGTGTGCTCGGAATATTAATTTCATCTCCAATCTCCCCCTACCCCCCTATTTATCACCCCGCGAGGGGAAGGAGTCTCCTTCTTCTGGGCTCCGAGAATTTGGGTTATAACCCGATGGGTGGAAACTGCGAAGGTGAGTGACTGTTGAAATATGAATCCACCTGTCGGTTTGGGGTCATCTACTTCCACTGTTTATTGCTACTTACTTCGATTAGGTTGTCAGGAAACACAAGATAATATCGTGCTGAAATACTCGCGCAGTTCTTTGCTTTTATTTCTACTGCGATGGGCAGTTTCATTATCAGATGGATTTTTATTGGCTGCGTTATCGCGTCTGCAATCGTTCAGGGATGAAAAACTACGACAGATAGCTGCAGATTAAGATTGCCGTTCTAATTTATAGTGGCTAACATATTAATGTTATTACTGATGATGAGATGGTCGCCCTACAAGTAATTTTCCTGGGTCGAGTTCTGGAAGGATTTTGAACTCCTTGTTACGTCATATCCTTCAATGTACCTTAGGTTGTATCCGTTTAGATAACAACGACATTTTGTTTTTTAGGTGCAACTTCATTTATATTGCGAATGACCCTCTTTGTACACCGAGTACCCACTTTATTAGGAACACTTTTTGTGAAAGGATGTATACTCAGATTACAGTATGATCTAATGAGTACTAACTGGAGTGTAATTGTAGTGAACTTTCTGAATACATAAATTTTTTTTTTTTCTGATGAGCCACCCTCTCTTTTTTCAAACTTTTTTTTACATGATCATATTAAATCTGTTACCAGAATTTGCAAAAATAAGTGTTCAGTACACGGATTAGAAATTGTAGTTGTCGCCTTTTTTTCACTTTCTAATTCGAAAGGTGTTTTACCTTCTACTTGGAAATTTGCTCGTGTCCAGGCAGTTCCAAAAAAAGGTGACAAATCCCTTCCATCCAATTAATGTCCCATTGCAATTACTTTCTATTAAATCCAGCTCTTAAACTATCTATAAACCTTCCATCTGATCAACGATCGCCAGGATGGATTCTGATTTATGTTACCCATCTATGGACAAATTCAATGGAAAAGTTTGGTGAAACTCAAGCAGTTGCTCTTGACATTTCAAAGGCTTTTGATCGTGATTGTTGATCGTGATTGGCTTAAAGGTCTTCTAAATGAGCTTCCATCTTATGGTTTGCCAACTGTTTTTTGTAACTGAGTATCCAGTTTTCTCTCTGATTGCTCACTGCAAATGATGATATTCATATTTAATAGGAAAAAAATTGAAATCACATACTATTGCCGAATCCCTTGCTCTCCCTGTACAGCAACGATTTAAATACCATTCCTCTATCCAGAGACGCAGCGTATTACAGTTATCGCAGACAACATAAAATTCTGTTCATTAAATCGATTGAGAGAAAGTCCAATTTTTGCAATACGGTTAAATGAATTCACAGATGTTTAAAACTTTGCTCAACTTATTGTATATGCGAGATACTACGAGGAAAATATTTTAAAGAATTTTCTATTTTGCAAAGCTTTGGAAGGAAGACCAACGGACGAGAAAATGGTTTGAAAAACTTAGTTCCCTTACTGATAAATTTGAAAAACTTAATAATTTAAATTTAAGTCTTCAAGGACAGGGAACAAATACTCAGCGATAAAATAGAAACTCTAAAAGGGAAGCTTAATCTTTGGAAAACTGAATAAAAGCGTAATTTAGTAATCTAAAAAGTAGCCTTCAACCGGAACTCTGTTCCAGTTGAAGGCTACTTTTTAGATCACTAACTTTGTTAAGTTGAAGCAAAGATTCTTCTTATTATTGTTCATTAATTTCAAAACAGGAAAATTGATTGTGCACACTATCACATAACAAGAGGGCCATTACGTAACTGGCCAAGTTGTACACAAATAGTTTATGGATGGTCTTTACAGTTTTCTGGTAAACTACCTATAACAGGTTTCATCAACTTCTTTGACTTTCATCGTATACTGAAGAAGGGGGGAGGGGAGAACGCGAATTGCTTTGCAAACACATCACGCGCAATGTAGTCTGTACGTGGTACTTACCGCCGAAACTTTAATTGCATTTGGGATTTATGATTAGGCGTATGGTCTGTAAGTGCGAGTTACTACGGGCAACAAAATCAATCATATTATTTGGCGAAAGTGGAATTGGCTGTGATGTGGTTCCACTTTCATCTACTTTGTCTGCCCGATGACCCTGGTCATTATACATCGAGGTGAAAGAGGATCTGTTGGTGGATTTTAATTAAGCCGTTGGTTGTGTACAAAGTAACTTAAGAGAAAACACGTTAAAGGACAAGTTGGTGTTGTTGGACAACTAAGGCGCTCTTGTGAACTGGTTGTTAGTTAATAACTGGGTTCATTGAGTTCAAGTGAAATTATTTACGTTTAACACTCCGGAATAAAGACAGGAGCGTGTCCCGAATTAACTGAAATAGTACAAGGACGGACCTCGATGTTATATTATACTTTGTGGTTGGGTGTGTTGTTCTAGCTCCAGAATGAAGTGTTGTTGAAAGAACATGACTAGATAATGGATGTTCGAAGAAAAACACACTTTGGAACTGTTTTTCTCAGCAATTCTTTATTTGAATAACCTAAGTAGTATATCTGTAAATATTATTTACCCACTGAACAGCAAACATGGAAAGGGGAGAGTCAAAATCTTTTAAAAACAAAGTCCGGCTCTGCAAGTAAAAAAGCCGGATGCAAGGCCTTTTAAACAAAGGTATTAAACTTAAAAACACGTTTCTCAGCCTCCTTCTTAGAATTCAAATACATTTTTCTCTCATTACATCAGGTTATCTTTTTTAACAGGCGTATCATTCATAAATCAGCGTCTTACCCACATGGGTCTGTTTAATGCTCAGTACTGAAAAGTGTTTGTTTGTCCGGTCTTCGGGAGAAAAAGAGCGCCGGAGAATCTAATTTATCCGAAGTAGTCTTCATCCTTTTCCACCGACTCTTCCGCATCCCCCTTCTGTGCATCCTATTTTTTAAATCTGTCGTTTATTTTCATCTTGCCCGCAACACGGACTTCGCCGTTTAACCCTGTTCTGGCTAAAAATGTCACACTCGCTTACGAATGGTTCCATTTTATTTCGCAGTCACGCTATTCTTTCGAGGGTTTCATTTCCGTCCGATTATCAGTTCTCTTATCCTTTACATCCCCCCCCCCCTTGTCATCGCGGCCGGATGTCAGATCTCCGAGCTACCACACTCACCACGACGCCGGCCTACGACTGGAGACCAACCAGCAATTGTCCTCCGATCACGGTCGTGGCTTCTCGCTGGTCTCCAAATATCTCTGGGCTATCCGGGAGAAAAGTTCAATGTTCTAGACGATCCACTAGAAAGAAAAGTTCCCCGACAAGATAACGCCCCCTGCAGTCTCAGTGATATAAAACGGCTATCGACTACTACTCCTCCCTGTCTCGTGGTTGTCTGTCAGTGACCTAACTTTTACTACGGAGGGTGGGCCAAATGACTTTGGTTTTAGAAAGAAAAGCATCTCCCTCACAGAATGTCACTTCTCTGTTCAGAAAAAAAAAAGGAAGAAGATCGGACTGTGTTATTACTATGTTTAACATCCTGCCTATTAGAGATTGCTTATGGCAGAAGGACAGGAGACGTGCCCAGATCACTCTTAAACACATGCGAGTCTAATCTACAATCGTAAACTGGTGTTCAGTTGAATGAATGGAAGAGAAGGGATTGTTGATTTGGATTTGTAGAATTGTGACCTCAACACACACACACACTTTATCTTTTAACCGTTAGGGCAGTTATAAGATAAATTGAACGTTCAATATCTTCCTTGATTCCTTCCAGTTCTGCCAATAATACCCAGAATTCATTAAAAAATGAATACAACGTACAAATGTAATCAACCACTGAACTCACAGTAAATACAATTATCGTTTGATGAGATTCATTTTACTGGGAGTGGAGGGGAGGAATTGTGCTTGAGGTAGTTTAAGTTGCCATCTTCAGAAAGGTAGTCATTAATGTTGTACTGTCGTTTCTGAACTAGCGTTACAATAACAAGATGTTTGTTTCTATCGATACTAAACTTGCTGTTTTACTTTCAGGTCTTGAAGACTTCCTGCACGGACTGATGACGAAATCTCTTTACCAAGGAATCCTTTTATGGGCCTGCTCGGTAATGTGGCTTGTGCAGCGATCTTGCTCTCAACGGACACTTAACCGGACCCTCAGTCTTAGTCCGTGGCCGAACGCCACTTTAAGTGAAGATGCCAATAACTGTACTTTCAAAACCCAACTGCAGATGAGGGAGGAAGTGTGGGTGATTCCCCTTATGGTGTTGGCCTCCCTCAATATCCTGTCCATTGCCAGTTTCGAGGTGTTCGTACTCTACAAGTCTTGCAGCAGTCGGCGTCGGCATCTGTTTCTCGGGCAGATGCTGCTGCTGGGACTTTTCTTGTGCTCCGCTCTGGGTTTCGCCTTTGTGCCCACCCCTCATTGGGCTACGTGCGCCATCATTCGCGTCGGTGTCGGCCTGGCGTCGGTGCTAGTGTTTGCCACGCTGATGGTGAAATGCGTCTTCCTGCTGAGTCTTCACGTGGGGATCTACCTTCCAGCCGCCTTCCAAGGTGTGCTTCTCTTCTTTGCCTTCGTCGTCCAAGTGGTTGTTGGAGTTCAGTGGTTAGTCTTCCACCCACCCCGGGTACTTGCAGTGCACGTTCTGGGACAAGACATTGTCGGGGTGTGCAACACGACCCCATCCGACGTGGTGCTCTCGCTGGTATACAACATGTTCCTCATCCTCCTGGTGGCTGCCTTATCTATCAGGGCCAGGAAATTGCACGAGAACCACAGAGAGGCTCTGTTCATTGGAACCGCCATTGGCCTAACCATACCCATATGGGTGGCGTGGATAGTGGTCGCCCTGGTTACTGACTCTCGACACTATGAGGCCTGCGTGGCTTTCGGCATCGTGCTGACGGCCACTGTGGTTTTTTTGGTTATGTTCCTGCCCAAAGGGCGTCAGCTGGTTTCCATGGGAAGAGAAGACATCTACAGCGATGATAGGGATGGGATATCATCGGTTAATCAGTCTACCTACACTCCTTCCTTCTTACATCTGAAGCCTCCTATGCTACCGCTTATGAAGCAAGGGACACTCATCAAGCCCGTGTCTCCAGCATATTCTGCTCCAGGTAAATGTACTTTTCTCTCATTTTGGTACATATAAAACATAACATCCGAAAGAACTAAACTATATATTTGATATGGAAACTATACTTTAAGTTCTTAATATTGAAAATAATAACTATTGCACCCTAAAATGTTTGAAATTACTTTTGTCACCTAAGCTCGACTGGTGCGCACCTTATCTTTTGAATACCAGTGTAACTTCATTGTATATTCTCCTATCAGATCGATAGGAATTTACTCCATAGCATTTTCCGTGGCTTATGGGCAACTGGTAATTCCACTCTGGCAGCCTAGATCGACTTATGCATTATTTCCCGAAACTACCCTGCAATGGTTGCGTGATTGACAGAGACACCTCCTTCTCAGGATTTTTCCCTCAATAGCTACACACACTGTAGAAACATCAGTGAAAGTTAATTGCACTGACCCTTTGGACAAGAACGTCTGTATGGTTACGTAATTTGTTAATTCCGATGGGGAAGGGTTGAGGCATTTTCATTTCTAGACAGTCCACTTTTTGGTACTCAACTGATTCTTTAAAAAAATGTTGATTGGAACATGAGAAAAAAAAAAAAAAAAAACTTTCGAATCAGGAGGGTGACCACCGGAATCCTATCCCACATCTATTATTCTTGGAAGGACCCCTTCCCAAAAACAAAATTCAGCGACTTGGAATCGTATTGTGCATTCTGTTGTTACAAGTCATTAATGTCTTGTTCTGAAGAGTCAAGTTTAAGTAAAATCGAGATAAGTCTGGTATCGCAACATCCTGTACCGATGGGGTTTCATCGTTCTCTTACCAGGAAAGATGCTGCGGTGATTTTCAGTGGAAACGAGACTCAGACACGCCTGTCAGCCATCGCAACTCGGAAAAGTTGGAAGAGGAATTATTGCCTTTTAATTATATGTGTAACAGGGTCGTAGGCATCCAAGAAATGCGCTGTGGACGACGCGACGAACAGATATGAAGCTACCGGAGTTACTCGTATCTTGCACCGAGGGAGAGGGGGACGCAGGGATCGAAATGGGTGTCACTGTCGTCCGCCGATGTCCTCGTGGCTGCTGTAACAAATGATTACAGTTTAATTACAGACTCTGCGGCTATAATTTCGTATCATCGGATCCGTTCGTCTGACGCCCACTGTAGCTGTTCGTGCCTCCTTTCAGCACTGAAGCACGAATTAAAAATAGTTACCGACATTCGTGCTGCGATTTTGGAGAAAAGTAGTGGACGAAGCGAAGAAACACCACCGCTGGATGACATGTCGATGTTAGAACGCTGCTGAACTTTCTTACCGTACAAAACATCCTGTGCTATAGTTTCGGACATCTGCTCCATTCTGCTAATTAGTAAAAAGCATGATGAATGGAACTGACTACGTACTTTGATCACGAGTGTACACCTCTATTGCTAAGTACACTCACTGGACGGAAAATTAGAAACTCTTATTCAATATTTCGTAAGGCCTCTTTTGTTGAATTATATCCCATACACGTTGGCTTCCACTGGGTCCTGAGGAAGTCTAGTTACTCATTTTACCCCTGGAGAATTAGGTGGCCACAGCAGATATTGGAAATCTTGAGAAGAATGTTCCTCGAATTATTAAGATTCGATTTTTCACGGTGGATAGTCGTGGTCGTCTTGAAAAAATCCATCGAATGAATCACTGCAGATTGAAGTTGGTCCAATACTACTAAAAGATATTCACCGGGGGTAACTATCTTCTAATTGTATGAGTGGACCCAGTCTGTACCAACAGAACATACCATAACACCACCTCAAGCCGCTTGAGTGGTGGACATGAGACAATGTGGTTGCATGTTTTCGTGGGTTTACGCCCCACTTTCGTCCTACCGTTGGTGCGACAGAAAGTGTAAATCGAGACTCGTCAGACCACATGAGCTTTTTCCACTGTTCCAGAATCCGTGGGTGGCGCCATTCCAGTCGAAATATTCAACTCCCGTCGCGTAGTTCGACGCGAGTTGAACACTGGACCTCGCATTCCGCGGTTTCGTTCTTTGAGTACCCACTTTCTGCTGCATTCTCCTTGCTTCCAGTCATTGCATTCTTTTCAGATGGTTGTTTTCGACACGTTGGCGACTTTATTTGTTTTCTCAATTGTGGCTCCTTGCAAACGTGCTCCAACAATAACGCCCTTCTGAAAATCGGAAAGATCACCTAACTTTCCCATGACTGGAACCACTACGGAGTCCCAGGAAAGCAGACAGTATTTATCTTTATACGAAGGAACTTGTGGATCATACCATACAATTTGCATCTTCATACTGTATGTTTAATTATCTGTTGACGCCAATTCCAAAAGGTTTCTAATTTTTTGATCAGTGATTGTAGATCGACATAAAAATAAATAAAATGTGATTTCCCTATCACATAGTTAAGATAAATGCCCCTGAAGACCACATACATTCAAACTAGCTGTCGAAAATGTGCCCGGTAACATTTGGACATCCAGTGTAGACATTCTTTGTACAATTGCCAGACACTCGCTAATTTCCTGCGCCCAACAGAGAAAGTGAAGTCTTGATGAAGTTATTCATGCCCAATACCTTTTTCAAACAGAGCGGTACGACGTCTGACCTTAGTACCAAACTGCCAGGCTAGATGCCGTCCGTCTGACGAACCTTTTGTGTGGGAATATCATCTCTACACGATCCCAAGGTCGACGCTGCTGTCTGTGTATGTGGGGGAGAGAAACCACTTCGTTATGGAACTTCTCTTTCCAAGAACCAACACCAGACTGCCACCAACAGGTTCCAAGGCATTCTAGATGAGGTGCCGCATTCTTATGGCTCACTTGGCCTTCGCTATCAGCCGAAACATTTATTTATTTTCTTTCTTTCATCAGTAAGTAGGATGCAATTATCTGTACACAGATTACATAAATTTCATTTTCAAAAGAATTTCTAAAATCTAAAGGTTTTTCATCTTTAGATTTTAACTTTTTCTCTCTGCTCTGTTGGGACTACCCATAATACGCAGCAGGTCACGTGAACTGACTATCTGCAAACTTTTTACCCAAATTGATTTCTGGACTTATGGGTGGATCGACTTTGTTGAGGTTTAAAGGATACTGTAATCTGGCGAGACCAGGGTACTACAGAGTAAAAGTGCCTATGCCAGAACTGACATCGTAAGTTGAGAATATCATATACCAGAATAGTACTAATCGCGGGGAAAGGTGAATTGACAAAAGGCAAATAGTAAATGCTCAGTAGACCCCAGTGCAAAATTCGATCTGGGGGTTAGGGTAGACGCCCGAGTGCACTAGCGAAATTTTAAATATATTTAAACGAAGTTAAAATTTATGCCATTGTATATTCAATAGATCTTGATACTTGGGGCCCATATTCTTATACCTTTGAATAATTTGTCCATTGTCTTCTGGCCTAGGGGCCCAGTCTTGATTCGAATTCAGAGAGAGCTAAAATAATGAGGGGTCAGTATATCGGCTCTGAAAGTTGCATGTTTGTTTATTTTTCTGGATGAAAATCCAATATTCCGGAGGGGAAAAAACAAACACCTAACTTTTTCCTAAGACAGACTACCTCGTGAAAGTTACCTATAAAAGGCACAGGTAATGATATAATAGGTACACGTTATAAGCTTGACTTATAACGTATGGATAATCTTTCGATAGATGATGCCCACGCTTTGAGGTCAGTTAACAATGAGTTTGAAGCCCCGATATCCCCATCATTCAGAGGTAAGAATCTTTTTTTCGGTTGTCAATGGGTTACCAAGTTGTAAGTTATGTAAAAAAACTACACATTATATTTATATTCTCAAATTCCAAGGGGCAGCTGCGCTCCATTTTACCTACCGGTGGACGCCCATGTTTACACAGTATATTAAGTGTAGGAAAGAAACCTTCCTAGGAGTCTAAACCTGCTTCTATCATTGGCTGAGGACTGTTCATCACTAGGCGAGCAGCCGTTGTCATGAATAATCAGTGGTGGATTAGGATCCGACGCTGCTCTTTGTACCGTTCCACCCAGTTTCGCAACTCTCCTCAAATAAACCACATTCCCAATTATGATGTTCTTGACTAATGAGAGGGGAGTTTTCTGCAGACGATGAGGTCATAGGTTGCTCCGAAGATAAGCACCAGGGAGTCAGAAGGTGGTGAATCATGTGCAGGTGACAAACACAAAAAATAAAGCGACTGCTTGGGTTGCCCTACGATTCTTTGTATGTAGAAAGGGCGTGAGTACGAAAACACCGAAAATTTAACACCCTGAGGTCACTGCCATCAATTCAAAGGTCATGACAAGGTCTTTGTGCGAGATATGCAAAGTTACTCATTCTGTATACATTTATTTCTTTTACTTTTCCATGACTTGGACCTGCATTTCACGGTTCTGGTATGAAATCTGCTTGGTAGCGTTAATCAGAGAAGAGAACTGTAATCCTGGTGCCACTAAGACGAGTTTTACAGGCTAGAGAGAGAGAGAGAGAGAGAGAGAGAAATGACACTGGCAAGTACTATAATATCATCTTACGGTACCTTTCGGTGGTCTTATACGGAGCATTACAAAGAAAACGCGAAAGTTTTACGTGCCCGAGAATGGTTGGCATCTCACGAACCAAAAAGTGCCCTTGATGTTAAAGATCGAATGTTTTACTTCCTCGCCTGCCTGCCTCTTTCTTTCTTTCTCTCTTCCAAGAAAAAAAAAAACTGAGAAAGGTTGAACCAGGAAACGGTTAGAGTTAATGGAAAGGAGACTAAAAGAGGTCATTTAACTTTTATTCCGCTTAAGGGCACACCCTCTCACAGAGGAGTGGTCCAAGTCATATGATTTCTTCCGCTTTATCAAACTGACAACCTTGACGCTGCCGACTGCCCGTTCTCCATTCCTGACAAGAGCTTTCTTTCCATCCAAGTCTCCGTTACAGAGTTCCGAAATAAAAGGGGAGGGGAGAGAAGGGGAGCATTTTTTGGACCAGACCACCTCGTTTAATAAATTTTCTTCGATTGTGACCTGTTACGAAGTTCAAACACGGATGGCTAAACATGGTAAGGTTAGAAGTTAAATTTATAATATCTGGTAGAAAGGATTCATGCGTTTAAATAATAGAAAAAACAGATCTTGAATAGACACACTGGACAGAAAAATACGAACCTTTGTATTGAGACATTTACAGACAGAAGAAATGCAAATAGATGCAAAGAAAACTGTGACGTGGGGGTAATGACGTGTTGCCTCGTTTGAATATAAAGATTGCACAGGCTGTTCGACTGCAGCAATCTGAAGCCAGAATTGAGAAAACGCAGGATCAATCAGACTTTAAAAAAGGTCTTATCTGGGTGCACGTTTAGTGGGAGCCACGATTCAAGAAACGAAAAATATCACTGGTTTTTCAAAAGCATCCATTCCAAAGGTTTTTCAATGACCGAAAAGCGTACTTCAAGATGGAAGCTGTCGTACTCTGAAAAATAAGAGACATCCAATAGGCAGCAAATAACACTTGAAAAACCCAGAACTGGCCTTTTCCAACCCATAGGGAATTGGATTTTGGCAATCTCCTGCCTATTCGGAAGCCCCTTATTTCGGAGAAAAACAGAAAAATCTGCTTACAGTAGTGCTGAGAACGTGATTGGACAGTGGAAGAAAGTCATGTGGGCAGACAAATCGCTATTTTTGTTATGCACTGATGGTAGGCAGAGAGTGCGGTGAGAACTTCACGAAGTGAAAGAACCCTGCTTGCCTTGTTAAGACAACCCAAGCGCCTGAGGAATTTTGTTGGCACGGGCCTGTCCGTTGATACCGGTGGAAGGTTGACTGTTATCCAGGGAGTACCTGAATTTTTTTTTTATCAGATCTACTGCGCTTTGCAATGCGACACTTTTATCCTGCATGTGATGACCACTTTATGGATGAAAATGCAACAGCGCATCGTGAAAGAAGTTCGAAGAACATGACACGGATTTCCACCGTCTTCCCTACATCTACCTTATATCAATACTACCGAGAATGTGTGCGATATGCTAGAGAGATATTCGGCAACGAAGTCCTCTTCCTTCAACTTGTCGAAGCTGCGCGAAATTTTGCTCGAAGAATGGTTACAATTGGATCAAAACGCACTAAAACCTTAATAAACTATGCCGCGCTGCACATTGCTGTTATTCGAAACAAATGGAGCCTGATTCGATACTAAATAAAGGTTCGTATTTTTATTTATTTATTATTATTTTATTTTGATCAAGTCAAGATCCAAAATCGAAATTAGACTATCATTCAATAAGCAGTTTCCCTCCCATATTACTAGCAGAGCTTTCAAATAAATATATTAGTATTCTTCTGTTTGTTAGCATTATTCGGGAAATATGAATTTCTTGGAAAAATGAACTTCTTGGATACAAACACAAACCAATCGTTGATTCAGTGACATTTATAAATAACAATTATGGACATTGAAATAAAGCTGACATATTTCTGCAGCATCCTCAGGTATTGATTATCGTGAACTAATAACCAGTTCAATACACTGATCATTAGTTTCAAATACCATTTGATGTCTCCACATGCTCAGTACTGAAGGCATTCAAGCGCAACACCATCTGGTGGTCATATCGAAGGATCCTTCGAAATATGTATTATAATAACTTTTTAATATTAATATAAACCCTAAATTTACTGGATCATCCATTTCTGCAATACCCAGAGTATTTACTAATCGCTGTCAATCTCCGTTTCAGATCGTGGCTTCTACATTCCTCCCGCTCAACCCTCCCGAGTATGGCGATACAGCCATCCTGTTGGAGTCCATATTCCCCCACCCCCTCCGCAGCCAGAGGACACCTACTACAACACAGATAGAATGTTTTTCAGCCCAAACATGAAACTGTACCGAAATCCCATCTACTGATGTCCTGAGGTTGAATACTTCTGCAAGGTGAGTTCCTTTGCTTGATGGAAATTGGGAGAAAAAATTATGAAAAATGAGCTTGTAACTGCCTTTCGATTTGTCTTAAAGTATTTTTCAACTAATGCAACGTTTCTCTTTATCCGTAGCCATCCTGAAGTCGAGGGTGAAGATGTGCAGAGTTCTGGAAGGTGTTTTTGCCTGCTGACCACCGAGGATCCACCGAGTGCCGGTTGTCAGACATCGCTGATGTTTATCTGAGTGCAACTGGCACTAAATAAGACTAACAACGTAAAGAAAGTGTCACTTTATTTTCTCTGTCACTGTGTGCAAGCGTGCGCTTCCACTAGGTGGCGCATGTCTGTTGGTTTTCGCGAAAATTGCTTGACTGCGTATTGTTTAGTAATAAAAAAATATATTCGTATTTTTAGCCTGTTTTCATTTTACTGTTCTTCGAGTCATTTCGTTTTTAACTTACCAGGATCTTCACTTAACACTGGGGACTAATACTAACGTAATAAATATGGGTTACTTCTTCCTCTTTGCCAAAGTTAAAAAAAATTGTATTTATTATCGGCAATTCCTGGTTCATTTGTTTTTCCGATTTTTAAACAAGGTCATAAGGGCCTTAAAAAAAAAAAAAATTTGAAAAAGAAATGAGCCATTGGTGTGGAACTTTTTTGATATTTTGGACTTTTACCAAAGCGAGTTGGTAACCCATAGGATTTTGAGCTTTTATTGAAAAATATGCACATAAATTAAATTCTTTTATATCGAGACAGCTTCAGTTGATTCTACTCACCTACAGTCAAATATTGAAACCTTTTCGAAACCTGGCTAGACTCGGCTCAAGAATCACCTGAATGTTCCCTCTAGAGGTTAAGCTGTGGTTATTACTCATCAACAAAGCTAAATTTCAGTCTATTGATGCTGCACCCCCCCCCCCCCCCAATGTGCTAAATATATATAAGGCCGCCTTTTTAAAGCCCCTGCGTGGCGCGGATTCCAACTCACTGGGCAACTTCGTGACACGAATTCCACTAACTGCTTCCAGGTATATAACTCCAGCTTTGATCATTCTTTCATCAAGATATTTGTCAGCTGCTGAATTGTTGCCGGTAGAAAACAGAAGAATAAATACCCCGACATTCACAACTAGATTCATATCTAGAGAAGCAGATGGCCGGGATAGATGTTGGAAACCTTGGGAATGTTCCTTGAACCATTTAGATACGATTTTTGAACGATGGATAATTGTATTGCCGAATTGAAAGAATCCATCCCAATTCGGTTAAAATGAAACATTGCAATGTGAAGTTGGTCCGATACGATAGCAAGATGTTCATTGGAGGCAATGCGACCTACAACGGTATGAGCAAAACCAGTCCGTACCAAGAGAACATACACCATACGATGGCACCACTATTTCTGACACACAGTTCGCTTTAAATTACTGTGGTCTCGTTCTTGGAGGATGGACTTTCTTCCTTTTTGTACCTGCACATTCTCCTTTCTTCTTCCACTCATTGTATACTTTTGATACCCACACCAGTTATTTCCACTGTTTCCTCCTCAATTGTGGCTTCTGCTAAACGTTTAATTATCTGTTGACATCAATTGCAAAAGGTTTCTAATTTTTTGTTCAGTGAGTGTATTTAGTATTCTGAGAACGAGTAAAATTTAGCTGTGTGAACAACAACGGCTAAAAACTAAAACCTTTTCTTTGTATTGTATAGATGGCAGAGCGGTAGTCAAAAACGAAGAGGTTTTTCATCCCGAACATCTGAAATTCAGGAAAGTCCCCAATCTAACTCCCATGTTTCTGATCTTAATACTTTAATAAGAAATACATTTAATGCAACTCTTCCAACTAAGACGGTTAAAAATATTTTACACACTTAAAAACCAAGATCGGCCATTGCATTGATGGTACGTCCAGTTACAAAGTGAACAGGACCCGTTTCAACTTGGGACGAATTTTAAGGGTTAACAGCGTTACAGGCTTTCCTTCATTATTCTGCCAGCGCAGAAGATTTTATTGGGAAGATGCATGTTTACAAATTTAGTGCTTTGGACGGGAGGAACAGAAGTCGTAAACTACGTCATAAAAGGTAGTCATAAACACCGGTTGCGGAAAATCCTGGAGGCATGCTGAAAAGTAAAGCAAATGACACCTCTACCTCGGCAGATATTAAAAAAAAAACAAAAAAAACAGTTGATGAAAGTTCTGCACATTTTGGTGCTGCTGGAAAATCTCGAATGCAGAGGTTACTTTGCTCTGAGAGGTTACTTGATTGATGAAAAACCAAGTTTCCGGGAGAAAAACCATGCTACCATCGCCTGTGGACTTGAAAATACCACCAAAAATATTTGGACAAACACTTTTCAGGTTTATTCTGGAAATAAACTGAACATTACAGCCGATTCCAAAGATATTCAAAAGAAACGGATTTTTCATCCCGAAAACAGCATATTAGAGGTTTACAAAGACATTTTGACAGGAGCCAACGATATACAAATAACCAGACTTTGTCTTCAGAGATTGAAATAAAATAAACATTGTACATAATTGAAGTACCGTTCGATAATTATTTCTGGTTGTTTTTTTTTTTTTTTTTTTTCATCACATCGTAAACTTTCGAACCAGAGGAATGTGGGAAGAAGGAACCCAAAACATTGCCATGATTCCTTCTAGAAATCTAGCGAAAAGAACTTTATCTTGACCACCTGCCTGTCTAGAAGGTCGGGCGGACCTCCTCGTCTAACCGACGTTAATTAACCTCACTGACTTCGCCAAATACCGCAATACCGTACGGTTACGTACTGCTATCGAAACATCGGACGTGAGGCACGGCGATGTTCAAACGCCGATAAAATTTCCTTTTTCACGTTAAATTTCAGCCTACAAACTCCAGCGGGTGTGCTCGGATTATTACTACTAGGGGAGGGGTCAAATATACAACAGGGGTGAGGGAGGGGGGTTTAAACTGATAATTCGCGCGTGTAATGAAACATTTGCTGCATGTCCGCAAATTCAATAGCGGGTCGACTCTTCCACACACACACCCTTACTTGACCTTTGTAGACTTTCTTCAGTCCGACCTCTTTGTGGTTAGGGATAAGCAAAGTAACGAATTTTCGTGAGGCAAAATTGTTCACGTGTCAGCAGCCCGAATAAACAGAAGAGGGGAAAAGTAAATATCACAGGAGGTTTAGTGCTGTGACTTCTTTGGCGAAATTCAATGTTATTTAATATACAGTGTCTAATGAATAGCAGATTTCGATTGTCTAAATTTAAATTATTTAAGTTTCCACCTATTAAATTTAATAGGTTTAAACTGATGACTTTATTTAACAGTAGTTCATGGTGACAAATGTACGGATAATACCCAGGTACAGAGACAATATGGCGTTAACAGTGACGGGTATGTCCAGGAGAGGCGCAGTCTTATCCAGTGTTTTAAGGGAATGTTACTATTATTTAACGGGCACTGAAGATGATCGCCCATATCCGTATATTGGGTATTGTCTGTGTTCCCAAACCATTTGCATGTTGTGCAGATTAAAAACCCGAAATGGTAATGATATTCGCCATTTAGTGCAAGAAAGCCACAGGCTTTTGCTGTGCTGGCCAAAAAAAAAAAAAAAAACACAAGTAGATATGAAAATACAAATTATGTGCTTCCCTAGGGCCTCACATAGTTAACTATCCAGTTGACCTTTGAATCTATTCAATCTGTCAACCTCAACTAACTGTGAGGACAACTTGCTCTAGCAATCAACGACTCCATGGCTAAAACAAAACTTACTACAATGTAATCTAAACCTCAACTCCTGTGATTTTAATTTATGGCCCCTAGTTCGGTAATTCTTTATAACAGTGAAAATTCTGCCTTCATTCATTTTACTAACCCCCACCCCCCCTCTCAGTGCCTTATAAACCTCAATCAGGTCACCTCTGATGTGCCTGGTTGCCAAGCTCTGCAGCCTACATAATTAGTCTTCCGTCGTACGGTCCGCCTTTTTCCGATAACACCATTCGAGTTGTCCGTCTTTGGACCCTTACAAGAAGCTTAATGTCGTTTTATATGAGGTCTCCATATTGAACACAGCATTTCATATGTGGTCTTACAATTGCTATATACAGTGGGACTATAGCCTCTATCTCTACAGGATAATGTTCGATAAATCACTGATAGGACGCCATCCCTATCAATAGGGCTTTCCTGGCTGCACTGCTCAGAAAACGTCATATCTGCCCGTATTGTAACTCCCAGATCCTTCATTCCTCTACTCTTTTTAATTAAATCCCACCAAGTATATTGGGGTTACTATTTCCCGAGTGTAAGACCCTGCTGTTTGCTGCCTTAAAACATAGCTACCACTTTTTCCTGACCACATCTGAAGCCTGCTCAAGCCATCCAGGACCACTGCTTGGCATCAATTATTAGCGATTCTACCAATCTTTACGTCAACATCAAATTTTGACAACACCACGCCTTTTATCCCTTCGTCAATGTCGTAGTTTATGAAAATCAGAAACAACAGTGGTCCATGAACCAATCCTTGGGAGACCCTACTTTTGATATCTCACCAATCTGAAGAATGTCCATTAATCATAACCCTCAGCATTCTGGCCTATAGCAACTAAGCAATCCACCTTATAATCTTTCCAGCAATCCCAACCTGTTCAAGCTTATACGGTAATCTGTGATGACGGACCGTGTCAAATGATTTACTAAAATCCAAATATGCTATGTCGAAATTGTTCCCTACAACCAGCTGATGAGTAACGGTGTCAAAAATAGTTTTAGATCAGTTAAGCATGATTTACCCTTAACAAAGCTATGTTGTGTCTTTCCGAATGCCATATCTGTCTAAATGTCCGTGAATTGCATTTTTAATCATTGCCTCTAAGATTTTCCCTACCACTGAAGTCAGACTAACTCATCTGTAGTTATCGATTACACCTTGGAGCCGGCTTTATATATTGGCGATACGTTGGCACTTTTCCAATCCAAAGGAATCTCTCCCTAGTCCAAAGATGCCCTCAGAGTGTATACCATTAACTTCAATGGCTCATTCCACTCCCTGGCGGTCTCCTTCAAAATTACTGGATATATGCCATGAATTCCGGGAATCTTACCCTTCTGCACGACACAATCATCTGTAATTTAAAAATCACTAATTTCATATGGCTCAGATTCACTAGCTTCTGCTCTTCAGTAAATACATTGGCGTGCACTTACTGAAGATGGATTACGTGATTGGTTGAACAAAAAGAAAAGTCGATGCTGTCCACCTGATGATATGAGGTGTATTATTTTAGCTATGGTATTAAGTTTATTTTATTTAAACTGTAAAAATGAAATTGCAAGCAGACTTGGCTGGCAACTAAATGCACAACAATTACACTGCTGGACAAAAATTAACAGGACACGTAGAAAACGCAATGTAACTTGTGCAGCTTGCGATGAAGCTGGACAAAACTTGGTATGGTGGTGTTCCACAGAATAACGATGAAATGCGGAGACAGCGACAAACATTGGACAGGTGTAAGGGACATTTATAGGGCTTGTATAAGGATTACCAAAAAGTTCATATTATAGAAGCCCACACAAGATGCTCGAAAAATTGGTCACATGGCATCAGTATGGCACAGTCCAACAGCTAAACAGGCCTGACAGTGATGAACTATGCTCGATATAAGGATGGATAATGCTCGTTATAAGATTCAGTGGTAACAAATCCCATTCTTCCACCAGCACAGACCCTAGCTCACCAAATGACTGAGGAATTGGCTGTCGATTGAATTTAAGTTTGGTGATAGTTTTGTCCATGGCTGTCGTTGGATATCTTCAATTCCAAGATATTTCTCCACCACTTCAGCTGTATGTGCAATGGCGTTGTGGTGAATGAAACGAAAATCCCGGGGGCTCACATCTGGTGAGTATGGGCTTGGCACACCTAGGGTCCTGAGCTGGATATCATCATTCTTCTCTTTCTTGGTGATTCCCTTCTACTTTTGACTCTCTCTCTCTCTCTCTCTCTCTCTCTCTTCTCTCTCTCAGGGTTACTCGGGAACTGTTTTTTTTTTTTTTCCTGGTGCAGCATAAGCCTCAGGCTTCCTTGCATCATATGGATATTAATAATAATAATAAATCGGGGCCAACCGCACCCCTAAAAAGTCGCTCATAGGGTTCGAGGTACCACTGCGCAGTTATGGTACTTCTATCAAAAACATGAAGCCGAATGCTGCCGTTGATCATTATTCAGCCCCAAACGAGAATACCACCTCCACCCTAAGTGCCCCTTTCTCTGATGTTGAAGGGATGGTACCGCATTCCTCTTTGTCTCTAGTTTTCTCCTCCTCATGGCACCAGTTTCGATAACTTCTGCGGTGGTTTGGGGTTAATGGGATACAAACCACTGGCTTCCTTGCATAGAGTCCACTTGAATTGAGCCTTCCTAACAAAATCCGGTTGGAAATGTTTTCACCTGTGTCTGCAGCGACCTCAGGAGACAGAACATCGTAGGGTTCCGTCTTGTTGTTAGAGTCACATAGCGAGCTGTTCTGGTTGATGTAGCCCTTGGGCAACCTTGCCCAGCTCCTCTTATAATGGTTCCTGTCTCCTTAAACTGCTTCCATAGTGCCGAGACGACCATTAAGCCAACGTTCCACCTGCGGCTGCGACTACCCGATTTCAAGTCGTCCAACGGCCCACCATCTTGAAAGAATCATCTAGACGACGACTTGTCATCCTAAGTACTGGAGATGTGGCTATCCCATTAAGCAAAAGAAAAAACGCGAATGAAATTATGTGGTCCCAACTCGTGTTTTAATAGACGCGAATAATTTGCATAATGTGTTGCAAGGTGGTAGATCGATGTCTATTGTATACTCAGAATTTGCATGCCAGGATGCCTAATATATCAAATACTGTTCGCAATAAAATATTCATGAAAAACGTTTTGTTCTGTTAATTTTGTCAAGCAGTGTAGTTTACTGATGGACTTCCTGCGCTTTATTAAGAATAATATAATGAGTTTATTTCTGATAAGAAATGAAAGTTAGTATCGTGTTCTTACATCTTCAGCTTTCCAAGTTCTTAAGAAGGCAATCGAGATGTTTCGCAGGATGGACTGGAGTAGGTTAGTTGAAAAGCAATATATTGCCACTGACGACTTTTCGTAAGTGCTTATTAGTGTTTCGACATAAAAGGGTTTTTTTGTTAACGGCCCCCGGGCCAAATTACCGATAATTAGGTGTTGATGCACCGGATTCCGAACACTTCTGGCAGAAGGAACAACGAGTGGAAAATTGTCTTAAATCTTTCCGACTTCGATGATAGGCTTCGTAAACAGCGTTTAATCCCATTATCTGCTGCCATATCGGGTTCGATCTTGAAGTATTTACTTCGGCCACATTGAATGCTAATTTATGTTTATTTTGTAACTTTATCGAGGAGGTGGGCAGTGAGCAAATCTCTCTTATCTGGAGAGTTTCTCGAAGAAGACGTCTCATTTTTAACAACTCGCGAATGAGACGTAACATCCCTCCAGTTAAGAGAGATTCGCACACTTTTCGTATAGGAATTTAAAAAAATAATCTCAATAATAATAATCATAAAATCATTTTTAAAAAATACAGTACACGCTCGCATTCACTCTAACGCAAAACCTCTGTGATTACCAGCCAATCAGCGAGAAGCAGTGGGCGGAGCTAGATCTGGTCAAGATTCTTTTTCTGAATTTAACCTTTTTTTTTGAGTTAGAGTATTACTATTAATTTATAAAACGTTTTTTTTTTTTTATTTACAGTATATACAGCTATTATTATTATTATTATTCCATATTATTATTAATTTGTTAAACGTTTTGATTTTTTATTTATAGAATATCCAAAATCCTCTACAAATCGCGAGGTATTCACGATTGGAATGTTAGTGGTAGTGGACACTGCATTGCTTTAACACGACCCTGGTCGAACCCAGTTCCAGTCTAACAATGTCCTAAAATATGTTTCTAAGAACATATTTTAGAACCTTCTTAGGAACATTTTAAAACTCCTCTTTTGACCGATTATATTCAGGAAGTGACCACAACGATTTAACTGATTATGCAGTGCACATTATCAACCCACTGCAGGATGGAAGCCTCCTCAACAATTCATGCTAAGAGAAATGGACCATAATCTACCACGCTGGTCCACTGCTGGTTGGCAGATCGACCGTGTTTAGCAGTCACTTGAACCCCGGTCTACTCAAGGAGTGTGTGTGTGTGTGTGTGCTGCAACGGAGGGGCACATTATATTAATACTAAAAGGGGCCCCACTACGAACGCCAGCCCTGAGGTCTCCAAGACCCTAGATCCGCCCTTGGTCAAACTATACACGTGACCACATTTCGATTCCTTTGAATACATTTGCACCGACAATGCAAACGTGGTGGGGCTTTAATATTTTGGCACATCAGTGTATGAACAATAAAAAAAAGCTGAATCTCGTTCTTTGGAAGCGTGAAACGTCCAAGGGGAATAACCTTTACAGTTATGATTATGAAAGCAAATGGCGTTATACTTATTTCGAGCAATTGCAAACAAAATATTGTTTTTACGCATTAATCGAAAAGGAATACCACTTACCTGAAGGCAGTGAGCGTACGCAAATAAATCCTCGCTCTTCTCCAACAAGAAAAAGCAGTTTCGTCAAAACACTAACACTTAAGGCGTGACCTGTTTTGCCTTACAAATTGCGCAGTTCTTTCGCAATTAGAACTGGCTGCACAGCCGAAAGAAGTATCTCGTGCCATCTCTGCTTACCATTAATTAATAAAGCGAAGTTATGCAAACTACTGGCGCCCTAATTGCTGTTGTCTTAACAGGGTTTTTCCATTTGGTGTCCTTTAATGAGAAATTACGTCGGATAGAAGGCAAGGATCTGGTGGTTTTTAATTTAACGAGATAATTAAGGTGAATATCGATCTGGAAGGACAATTCTATTTTCATGCTAATTTGTAGCGGGCACGAGAAGAGCTCTGAGCGAGATGCGGCACCATTAAGTATCATCAAGGAAGTCCGTCCGTCCCCCCGTGATAAATGATTTATCAGATTGGATACGTCCATAAAAATTCCCAGAATTCTTTAGCCGAGTACCCTCTGGAAGAAGCAATTGACTGAAAACCGGATAGAAAAAAGGGGGGAGATCACGTGATGTCCACAGCCGTCAAGTGGGACCCGAGCAGTCTTCGCCCGGATGATTTAATATTCAATGTCGGACAATAAACTACGGTATTAAGCCGATAGGGATCATCTTCCAACTCAAATATTTGGAATATTGTCGGGCACCGTGGTAACCCGTTCATTTGTATGCCTTACCTCATTTCACCGGGTCTTATTAACCTAATATCACTTGGACCGTGTGTTAGACAAGACGTCATGGCGACTGCTTCATAATTAGACTTACACCGCAGCTCCATCTGGCGAGGAAGCTTAATGCGCGTTAAGCCTAATTCGAGTTTTAAAGAAAAATTAAGCTCGAAGAAGTTTACGATCTTTAATTGATTTCATACTGGATTAAGTTGTCAAATATAGTTTACTACCAGGGGATATTTACGTCATAATGGCTACTTTATACATTTCGAGACAGTTTGTTGAAAGCTGATCATTATAGGGCACCTTATTTAAATGAGGATTTACAGAGGTCAGACGGCACTTTATGTATATTGATTGGGAACTTCCTTATGTTATAATTTCGAGAAGTTGAGTTCAGAAGCATAGAAGTGGGATTTTTCTACGGGTATTCCTTTCTTGTTTTCTCATACACAAAATGATCTATGCTGTAGAAGAAGAAATTTGAGTTGGATGGATTTTAAGTGCCGATGACCTTTATTCATCAGTCTTCATCAACCCACTTAAAAGTTCCTTTGTGTATGAAGAGGACAAGCAATTTCTTCAGCAGCCATTCTTCCTTCTGGCTAAATGGAAGAAGGCTTTGGAATATGAAATGGCCAATTTACCATTTTCTTTATATTCTCGTATTCTGTAAGCGTTATCTTGTCCTGGGATAACGACAGAGCCATTCAAGTGTGGGTGAGTTTACTCCAGACAAGGTCTCCCACATCGGAGTGAGGTCAGTCACTGAAAAGTCCTGTTTCAAATCCACGCCGTCGCTTATCGCTACATCCAACAGCGGCACACTGGGACATAATGAAGAGTTTCAACTCATCGAGAAGGTCAATGCTATACCTCTCTCTCTCGTCTTACACGCGTTATCTCTTCATCTCGGTTCTGTTTTTTTTCGCTCACAATACAATGACACCTGAAGGCGAGGGTTTTCAGATACGTCTTCGGGGCAGGTGTGAAAGGAGTCGGATTACTGGCGACATTCTTGATCATGATAAATGGAGACCTTTGCAGATTCTTCTCTGTCCGAAATAAAAAGCCAAGAAAGAATTCGTGTCAGATTTGCCCTTGAAAGTGGAAGAAAGCGTAAGATGTGAACTACCAGCTCCTTTACAGCGTCGTATCCGGACGTCCGATAACCCCGAACATTTTATAGCATCGCTGGAGCCCGTGAGATTAACAGGTCGAAAGATGGATCACGTGGTATATTGTCTCGATGAGATCGTTTCAGTTGCAGGCGAAGCGAACTGAATCTTAAACAAGCGGAATGGCATTTGGAGAAGAAATGTCATTAACCACCTGACGCCAGTGACGGTGTCACTCTGTCCCAACATTATTTTTAACGTTCTCAAGAGTAAAATTCATTGAAGGAGAGCTCAGTTCGCAGGGCTGGGAGTTGGGGAGGAAACTGCTTCGGGCGTAGCTTCTGTTGGCCGTGGAATTTGGTTATCTTCGGAGCATTTCATTCTCTTATCTCAGACGGCAAATTTCTGTCCCACGATTCTCCAAGGTCTGATGACACCATTTTAGAGTTACAGCAATATTTTATGGTTTTATTGATTTATTTTGCCGGATTCACTCACAATAAATTGAAACTATTTTCCATGGTGACTTTGGAAAATGGACTCTGCAATAAAGCTGTCGTTCGCGAACAAAAAAATAAAATAAATAAATAAATATTTCTTAAAACATAATCAAAATACATTTATGGATTAAAGAGGGGATGGCCGTGGTTCGAGATAAGCGATTTATTATATTATAAACTTTGTAGTCAAAAACTGATTTATGGTCACTTTGGTGGCCAGCTGACCTTTGCCCTTTTCTATTGCCTATTCAATTATTGGAACGGTTTTGTCGGAGCTACAAATTCCCACACACACCGGGAGACCTGTCTTTAGAGGAAGGTGCAACGCAATCTACCTGGACCTCGATTTCAGAGGGCCCAATCCAAATAAGAGGCGGTTCCCCCTCAGTACTTGGCAAGGAGAACTGAGTAGCCTCAAAATTAGTTAATGCACCCTGGCTTCCTGAACTCTAGGATCGGCCCTTACGTGTTAATTTGCTTTGGTGCACTTTCGAGATTAATCTACCCGCAATATTTTGGGCAATTCTTCGTGTTTTAATTTGGGTGAAACATAAACACAAAGAATTGCTCAAAAGGAAGAGTTCCATTTTGTTTGGTCCTGTCTTCACCGTTTAAGGGATGAAATGGCTGGGAATCTCTGTCCTTGAGTGTGGTAGAAGTTGAGACTTCCTCGCTAGGTGAACCACCTACAAAGAAGTCGTGTTTCGCTTTTGTTCTGTTCGCTTGTCTTCTGTTTCTCCGCGCTCCCCCTCCCTTTCCTATTAACATTACTTTCACCGCGACCTTCCACCGTCTCTCCGCAACAAGATAGCTTCGCAAACGGACTGGTTCCCTCCGATAATCCCGCCCGTGGTCACGTTACAACGCACGTGAAGAGAAGTAAAAAAAGCAGAAAGAAACCTTTGAGGCCGTGGAAGTAAATAAGCCGCTTTTAAAGGTCAGTGGAAGCGAAACGCTAACCTGGCATTTCACGTGGCTGCGAGTGACCTCCCACGCAACAGACGGTTGGCAGAGTCCTCGAAGTGAAACGTGAGATGTGCGCGCGCTCCCGGAGGTCACCACTTAAGGAACAAAGGAGTGGTCGCTGCGGGCAGCGAGGTTACGATTTTGAAGTTTGTACGCGCGAGATGTAAGAAGGGTTAATGTCTGGAATGAACGTTCTGTGCGGGGTCTGCTTGTCATGTGTCCACCCCCTTCCGAGAAACGTCTGAATACTCCATCGGGGAAACGACGCCAAAGGAGTGGACTAACTGAAGTGGAGAATGGAAGGACAGTTATTTCTTTGCTTCTGCAATGCCCAAGTAAAAATAAATAAACCCGAGAGAAGGAAGGTCAAACTGGAATTGCTAATAACCGGCCTGTTCGTTATTGCATCGTGTCTAGCCACAGACACACCTTTTTCCGACGGTGGAAGTGAAGAGCAATTCTCGTCTGTGACTTCGAGTGGAAGTGGCGAAGTCTAATGCAAGATCTGCGCTTGTCCAGTCTCACAAACCACCCACAAGTCTTTGGAGTAATTTACAATTCTTGACAAGTCAAATTGTTTTATAACCAAAAAGAAATTCATGATAGAGTTCTTTGGTATCAGCAATAGAAGTCTACATATGCTGGAATACTCGAAACATTTATTGGTTGTGTTGGACTAATAAAAAAATAAGTTAGTTCCATGTAATTAAAACCGTTTATTTAAACTCAGGTATACAAATTTATCTTCTATACAGTAGATTGTCTCTTGATTTACAAGAATGGATTTGTTCTTCAAGACTCACTCAGTCATTGGCGTATGTGACATAAAAAGCAGGTTGCTCTCAAAACCTTGATGACCAGACTAATGCTCCTTATGTGTTCATCATTCTTTCTTCCGTGTGTACTGTGCATCAGCAACGAATCAGAAAGGTCTTGCCAGGGAGAGGTCAATCGGTTGGCTGAAGTTACTAAAATGAAAACAGTTAAATTGTCAACCACACACACACCTAGCAATATATTTAAGAAAAAATGGCAAAGGTACCATAAGACGGACTCTTTGGCCACTGAGGGCACTTAGTGCATTGTCACAAACAATAAATTAATTAATTGAAAATTGATTGAAAACAAGAGTCTGGTAAAACACCTAGCCTGTCTTCGTGGCTATCAGCTACTGTCAATTAAACTGCATGTCATATTAGACGCTTTAGAAAATTTCTTTAGTATACAATTCAATGGAAGTCAGTAGAAACTTTCAAGATGGCGCTGTAACTTCTTTTATTTATAAGACGATAAGTTAACGTTACCTGGTACTCAAGTATTAGCAGCAACCCAGTTAAAAAATAAACACTCTTTTCAAATTTTAGGTAACCTAACCTTTAAGAAGAAAACATGTATTAAATTCACAGTATTTAATAGCCTTTGTTTTTAAAAGAAGACTAGTTGGCTTTTTTAAAACTAGGTTCACCCGATGGTATCGCATTCGAAATATAAAAAAAAAAAGGTTTGTTTTTAACGTGAATTTTGAAAGTCTAAAATTATTTATTTATTCGTTTATTAGCCCTCCCTTTAATAGTGAGGTTCTACTGTATTTTAAGTAGCTTCAAAATAAACCAAAAGATATTTTCTAATTGATGAAAAACTTTATAAGTGTACCTGGACCGAATCTGTTATCCACAAAATAGATGGGTTGAATCCCTTTCCCAAAATCCACCTATTTTTCATGCCTCGCAGATTTTTTCATCAATTTGCCGAATGCCCCCACGGTCGACTATGCATTAATATAATCTAAACCCTCACGTGATCATTTCGTACAGATATTCTAAACACGAACCAAACGCTCAAAGATAATTACTGCTTCGCCACCTACCTTTAGGTCGCTGTCAGTACAGCGGTGTCCGACTGAAAGTTACGTTTGGCTTTTTCTGTCCTGGCCTCTCCGGGTGAAAACAATGCATGTGGTGGTCATGTGGTGCCATCTGGGGATGATGATTGTAAGTATAACGCCAAACTCGTCCACCAGGATACATAAATATTTCGTGATCTACAGCTTTAATGACATAGAAAAACGGGGGAAGCAAATCATTAAATGGAAATAATCAAACGACAAACCTAATTTAAAAAAAAAAAATAGCGTTTCACGATTCTTCTGCGATTTCATAAAATAGCAACAGATCGCAGTATGCAGTCAATACTTTCTTAATGCACTTTATACTTATGTAAAAAGTTTCGCGCGTGTCAAATTTGCTTTTTTAAGAGCTGCTTTTTATTATCAGTTTACTAAATATATTTAAATCATTATTTTAAAAAATATACATTGAAATGTAAAATTCGTGGAATATTTCAATTATTATTAAAATCCAGGAGGGAATAAGTAAAGTATATTACAAAAATGATGACTGCATACTATGATCTTCAGGTGCGCGTTTAGTTTATTTTATGAAATCACAGAAGATCCGTGATTATACGCATTGCATTTCAATCGTTATTTCCAGAAAGAAATATTACAGAACGTTGAGTGAACATTACTTTGGTGTATTAAGTGAAATGAAAGCAATTACAGTACTTTGTATATTATTATTTAATTAGAAATCAATTTCGTAATTATTAGATAATTACCTATTACTTCTCACTTCTATTAATCACAGAAAAATAAAAGAAAAATCAATGATTTAAGAAATAAACATCGAAGATGACTGAAATGGTGGACATTTCCCCACGATGGACTAAAGTAGAAGTGGAATCTCTCGGAGATCAATTCTGAAGCCACGCCTCCTGTTTCTATTCTTCCTTAGTGACATTGATGAGGCAGTACAGGAGTTTTCTGATTATGTCAATGTAGAAAATGCGCTTAAGGACCGGAACTGCACCAGACTGTTTCAAACTGGCTTGGGATCAGCTGAAGAATGCCAACTAAACTTCAAGGATTCTAAAATTTTGTAAAATAAGGTTTTAACGTCTATGAATCAGAGTGTTTGCTTTCGTCTTCCCACAAATGGAAGAAATCTTCAAGAGATGAGAAAGAAATAGAAATTCCCCAACAGAAAATGTTTGACACTGCTCTTCACCCCCCAGAAGAGCAGTGTCAAACATTTTCTGTTGATTAATACGACAACGGGTGCCTTGATATAATGGTAACAATAATGGCATTTGAAAGGCTTCACGAACAGGACAAACAGGTTTTATTTGGCTTCAGGAGACTCATTCTTAACTTACGATGGTCCAACACATTCTAAGGGAATTTAGAACGTGTTGGACCCCCCAAGCATCGTAGGGTTTACTGAGAAATTCCCATTGTGCCAATGCCTTACAGAAGCACGTTCATTCTTGGTGCTGGATATCCCAGAGTGCATTTCATTTCAAGTCAGTGTCCCGATTGTTGTCCCGGGATGGCTATAACAAGCGGTTCAGTTGAGTCAATGGCCACTGGCACGCAACTTACCACCTTACTGAAAATATATTTTATTTTTTTTATAGACGAGTGCATAATAAGAGTATTATTGTGAGTTAATGAACTCCATCTTCCACTGTTTCTCGCTCAGTTGGTCCATTTTTTTGAACGTGGGATCCTCACTTCAATCTGGGAGGTCCTTCCTATAGATTTCTGAGCGGTCACTCACGTAAGACAGCAGTACAAACTGCTGGGCACAATAAACAAGACAGGGATCTTCATAGATTGTTTATTATGTCTAGCATTTTGTACTTGTCTTTAGGAACCCTTGCAAAAATCTTGACATTTCTTTCTTTATAACACGCTTGCAAAATATGTTCTCCTTTAATCTGTTTTTGCTCCCAGCAGAATTTAAACTGCGCAGACAGGACAGCGATAGAGATACAGGACAGGGTGAGCTGCTGTGGGATATGCAAAACCATAGTTCAGCTAGGAAATCGCCAAGAATTTTAATCAACCAGGGTGTTCGCTTCTGCGCTCCCCCCTTTATAGATAATTTAGATAGCTTTTCTGGTTGAGCATTTTAAAGAAAAGCGTCCTATAACGTTAATTACCTCTGTCGCCTGACGCTGTCGGCTGTTTGACGAGCGTGTTCGGCTTGTTGAGCAGCACGGAGCTGGGCTTCATGTGCAGGAAGGAAGGGGTGTAAATGGAATGATTAGCGGAGGAGATGCCGTCTCTGTCCTCCATGTAGATACGTTCCTTACCCATGGACGCGAGCTGCCGGCCCTTAGGCAGGAACATCACCAAGAATATCACGCTGGCCGTAACCACCACGCCGAATCCCATGGCGGCATCCCGGTAGCGTTCGTCTGCCAACAAAGTCACCAAAATCCACGCCAGCCACGTTGGAATGATCAGTCCGATGGCACTGCCGATGAAAGTGGCTTCCCGATGATTCTCGCGGAGTCCTCTGGTCCTGATGGACAGGGCGGTCACCATGAGCACCAGGAACATGTTGTACACTAAGGAGATGACCCCGTCGCGGTGGGAGACGTTGCACTCCAGTCCACTCCCGCCGTTCGTAACTATCACGTCCGGCGGCCGAAAGACCAGCCAGTGAACGGCGATGACCACTTGAACACCAACCACGAAGAAGAGGAGCAGTCCCTGGAACGCTGTGGGGAGATAAATCCCCACGTGCAGGCTGAGCAGAAAGACGCACTTCACCAGCAGGGTGGCGAACACCAGGACGCAAGCCAATCCCATGCCCATTCGGGTCAGGGCGCACGTGACCCAGTGGTCCGTCAGGACGAAGGCGAAACCCAAAGCCGAGCACAGGAACAGTCCGAGCAGCAGCATCTGACCCAGGAAGAGGTGCCGACGACGGCTGCGGCATGACTTGTATAGCACGAACACCTCGAAGCACCCGATGACCAGGACGTTGATGGTGGACAGCAGGATCAACGGAATCACCCAGATGTCGCGACGGACCCGCACGTGGTCGGCGACAGTGGTGCAGTTGTCAAGCTCGGTGCAGTTCATTGTCGTCTCATCCGTAGCGTTGAAGATGGTCTCCATGGTTACGGCGGTGAGAAATACATCCGCTGGCAGGACAGCCTTCCTACAGAACTCGAAGATTCATCTCTGGTAAAAGCTCTGCAGAGGGAAATAAAGGAAAGTCAATGAGCAGAGTGATGTACAGCTAAATAAACACAACAAAACAGACATGGGGGGTGGATGGCTCATTACAGTGCTTATTGTCCAGGTGGTCGATGGAGCTCATACAGTCCCACGGCCACCAGTGAGGTGATCATTAGACGTGTTCCACGCAACAGATCTGCGAAGTCATCTCCTTAATTCCATCTCAGGGTCGTCGCTAAGATGCTCCACGAGGCTGGAACTCCTTCGGCGAAGTTAGCAAAACCAGATTACTTTCTATGAAGCGGGTTCAAGCCTCATGGAGCATTTTAGCGACAATAATCCACGAAATCTGCGAATTCTAACAGCGTTAAATTTGAACACATTAAAAATGTGCACAACGTATTGTAAGGTCAGAGGTCACAGAGTTACGGTGCAGTAACAAAGGGAGGCAGATGAAACAACAAAATTGCAATTAAAAATGTAATTAGAGCAGACCGCGTCAGTAAATTAAGAAAAATACGAGAGCAGGCTTGATGGTCGGGTAAGTTGTGTGCCGACTTTTCATAGGAGCGCATTCTTCCTCGGCGGCAAATGGCAGGTGCCGACGTGCTATACCGTCATCCCACAAGCCTTCCTCGGCACTGCGATTAGCGAGGGCACGAACCACACAATTTCGTAAAGGCTCCCTCCAGCCACGCGCTCTCTTTTCTCTTCGCCGTGATTTAGCGTGGGGTAATGCATTAGCGTCGAGGTCGCCTTTATATCAACATTCCTTTGTTCGTCCGTTTACGCAGGTGTTGAATTCAATCAGTTCTTCGCCAAGACGTAGCCTCGAAAAAACAAGACCTTCCATGGAGATTAGTTTCGCTTTAGAAATTCTTGTCTACTGCAGCCATGTCTCCTGATCCCCCCCTCACAACGTTAGCACAAAAAAAAAACCTTGCCCTTGCCTCCCCTGGTACTTAATATCAATTATTTAATCATGGCGTACTTCGTAACTATGGATCTAAACTTAATTCAGAAAAATACAATTCTTAAGATATCCAGTGCAGAAACAGGAACTTAGAACCTTAAAAACATAAACCACAAATATGACCGAACAGCTTATTCACTTTATTCGGAATAATGAATATGTTACCCAGATAATTTTGCGGTAAAGCGTATATTCCCCCCTATTCCCTTGTTTAAAAATCGGAAATGAACTGAAATCTGTTGATATTTCCCACTTATATCAAAATCACTTGGTAAAAATTTGGGCTTTTACTAAAGCGATTCGTAAATCCTAGGATTTACCAGAAATCCCAATAGCCCTACAGGGGCAATTCCCGCTTCCCCAATAGTCCAATCCGCCCCTGAAAGAATGAACCTATTTTGCATCGGCTTAAAATACAAATTAATATCAATAAAAACAATTTCCCAATCGCTTATATTATTCCCAATGCCAAAAATTGCTCATTTATTTTCAACTCGAATTTCTCCAAACTCTCCGCCTTGGCCAAGTTCGCGAATAATTTATTCAAAGCGCTGCTCGAAAGAAAACTTCAAACCATAAAAGATTACAATCCTAAGATCCCATATTTTTGTCCCCTAGTGTGTGTTTTTAACCCTTTCAGATATTCCCCCCTATTCCCTTTCAGATCCCCAGTTACGAGAGCCCAAAACATACAACAATCCTACAGCTTGAATCTTGCCACAAAGTATTATACTCAGTGACTGAATTGCCTTTGAATTTTAACTTGACCACTCGGCTGTTGTTTTAACACACGCGCAGAACGCTAGATGGTAGACGCGCGAGGAGTATGTCCAGTAGGGGGCAATGACCCATTCACTATACAAACAACACGAATGGCATTGGCCACTGTTGCTTCCAAAAGCATTTATTCGTTCTGAGAATTAAAAATAAATAAAAGTGTCATTTTAAAGCCGCGCAGTAGCTTTTGTGAACCTGAAAGCGCCACCAATTGTCACAGCAATGAGCAGCAACCAGTTGCGGAAGCTTCAAACAGTCACGAACTCGTGAAAAATGAGTGGAAATTTCTTCGAGGTGTTTTTAATTTTTCAAGAATCCGTAATGAATGACTGGTTCCCGGGTACGCCAATAACGACACCTAGCAGATCTTGGAGTAATTAACCGTTGACGAGCCAATTACTGGCTAAATTAATTAACATTTAAGTTCGGCATTTCAATTAGCAGCGAACTCAAGAACTACGAGTCGGGGTTGCCGACTGCCATTAATCCAGACCACCCAAACGCTCAAGAAACGCCAACGTCAATAATCGGAAGAATTTTAGCCGGATATTCGCTTAATCAGTGTCCTAACGTACGAAATAGGCCCCTGTGAGCCCCTGTGATTTTAATAATATTAGCCGAAGCGGTCTGATGACGTACTCAAATTTCCCGATGACGTCACGGCTTTGTTGGAAACGTAAAAGTGTCATAAACCGAAAACATTGCCATCGGATCAATTTTCGTACACGTACCGCCTACAGCGACCTCTGCCTGACCTCTGACAGAACGCAGGAACTGCAGAGCGTTATTTATGGATGTCAGGATGTTGGGATCATAATGATGTGGTCACTACAGAGGAAACAAGTTATCAAGCAAAAGCGCAGCAGCATCAGTTTTTAATGGAGCGCAAACCAGTGATTATGACAGCTAACGGATGGATTCTCTCTCTGTCTGTCTGATGGCCTCATTAGAGAGCAGCTGAACAGTGACCACTACGTAGATGCTGTAATAAGCATCCAGCAGTCTTAAGTAGTTCTTAGTGTGATGGAGAGTCACTAATATTGTTTAATGTAGCGTGGTTACAAAAAAATAAATAGATCAGTTCTGTTGCTAAAGACGTTAAATATAAATTGTTACATAAATATCGTAATACAGAACAATGGGGAAAGATGTACGCTACCTTTTCAAAAAGTATAAGGATGCCATTGCTTTTTTTTAAGAAAACAGATAATTAATTCGGGGCGAGTTGACTTTGGGCAGTTCAAAGATTTGTAGATATGGCGTAGGACAATGAAACCTCTTTAAAATCACGCGAGCTTTGCACTGACACTTTTACAACTGCCCTAATTTGCGTAGTCTTAGTCCCCTCTTGCGGGAAGTAGGCAGAACCCACCTTCGTGGTTAGTCCATCTGGGTTCGAGTCCCTTCTAGATGGGAAGACCTTTTATGGGCTTTAAAAAAATATATTGCCGCGTTACTGGGGCTTTCAAATATTCCTTTCAAGTGCGTTTGACATAGATTTTTTTTTTTTTTTCCTGCACGTCTATTTTGTCTGGGGGGCTGTCGGACTTGATATATAACTAGCGCTTTCTCGCGCTAATTACTACACCTGAAAACTGCTTTAAACGAGGCGTAATTCTTAAGTTATGAGGACAGTCATGAAGTGTAGATCGATTCGAGCGACATCCAATACTCCAGAGAAAGCGAAGCCTCTAATTTATGATCCCTAATCTAAAATGTAATCTTGGAGCACTTTTCTCACCTGGCATGTTGAGTGCGCAGTTCAACCTGCGTGATTGCTTCCCATCCATCAAAAAATACTACTTGCTCTCCTCCAGTCGAGTTTCAGTTGAAACTATGTCATACGCACGCGCACTCATTCTCCAGTGAGTGTCCGTCTGTCCGTTCCATCGATATAATGCGTTTCCAGTGGTGATCACGTGCTTTTGTTAACACGCACTCTCCTTTCCATGCTTATAGTATCGTCTTTGATTCTTGTAAATGCCTTTGACCGTCCCATAAAGAGAAACAAATTTTGTATTCTCTTCTTTTATACATACGTCAACGACTCTACAGGTTTAAAACTCAAAATTCGATTAATTTATTAATAATTATTCTTTATTATATAAATTTCTTACCACGCTTAATAAATTCCATAATTTATTAATTAATTTTTAATAAATAAATTAATTTTTTAATAAATTAAGAAATTTATTTATTAATTTTAATAAATATCCTTATACAGTACTACTAGCAATGAAAAATGTCATTGCCCTTGAAGGATTACTTCCTGGCACGACAAGCAGTTTAAGGATAGTCGCAGACAAACATCAATGGTAGAGGCGTGGCTTAATGCGATGTAATATTATACGTCATTTGCATATCGTGACAGAACAACTCCTTCTTCCTATGCCCGATCGACCACTCCGACCGAATGCACGAGAACGATAATCGATCACACAAGGGTGCTTAAGGATAAGAAGTCGGAAAGTGCGCGGAATAATAGGGAACAGGTTACAGATCGGGAGAGGGTAATGATTGTCTGCTAGACACACTGGCTAATGGGAGTCTCGCTTATTTGCACTGGGGGGGGGGGGGCTTCGTGGTATATTTAGACGCCAACGCGGACAGCACGCGCAAATGTCTCTCCTACATCTTAACGAAAATACTAACAACAAAAGTTTCTTAATTTTAGAAATTACACGAAAACGCTCTCTTCAGACATCAGATTTCCTCCTTTTGAAAATAAGAAAAAAAATTAATGCGACACCCGATTAACGAGTTTCCTCTTCGGAGTTGTTCGTAACTATTAATTAAAGCCGGCGGAAAAGCAATTTCTTAAAGCGAGGCGATCACGACCGAATAATTTAACGCAGACGGGAAATTTCCGCGCTGATGGAATAATTATAAAATTATGGGACATCCGATAATGCTCGCAGTGATTAATTAAAGGCCACAATAAAAGTCTCTTACGAACGGCAATCTTAAACAATTAAGAAGACAATTATAAAATTCCTTAATGGAGGAGAAGTGTGAGAAAATAAAAACGGATCACGTGATAAAAATCTTTGAATTTCGGAAAGGCAAAATTTGCACGCTCGGTCAAAGAAAGATATTTCGCTCACCGCTGTATTCGAGCAGGAACTCAATAAAACGCCTTCGCTGTACGCATTGCGCGTATTTTATTTATTTTTTTTAAATTGCACGTGTCAGAGAACGCACAATCATGCTGTCGCAAGCTTAGCCCTCCATGCAGAACGTGACGAATGATAGAGCCGCACTCAATTATATCTCGGGGTCTTAATGACGCCATTATTAGGGATTCATTAGAAGAGAAGAGACAGCCGGCCCTTGAAATGAATTCATTCCTTCGAAAAAAGAAATGCCGACAATGCATTTTAAAAATCATTACTTTTATAGCTTATTTTATTTTTTTCTGATTTTTGGCTGTTGGATAATCTTTAAGTAGATGAATTACTGTATTAACTTTTTTTTAAGTTAATAACAATGGCTTGCATAACCTCAAACTATTTCCAGTAATTTTACTGTCGGATGTACGAATTTGGCCCCTCTTGTGGCCAATGTGCTTTTACTATTACCCTTCCACTACTCTATAGTAAGTTAATTGACCAGCGAGTTACATTTCAGGGCTAATAAACGTACTTTCTCTTCTACTGTGATTAACAGAAATGAAAAATAAATAATTAACTATCTTATAACCAATTAATTATTAATTGATTATTAATTTATAAAAATAATTATGTTCGATTCACTATACACCTTATGACATAATATTTACGCCTTGTATTTCTGAAATTTATTAAAAACAAAATGCTTGTTGTAATCAAGGAATTTACTGATAATAAAATAAAAGTTAAAAAAAAAAGCACAACTTTAATGCGCACAACCGAGAAGAAAATTTCTTTTCTGCGCATCCGCCATATTGTCTTTTCTGCGCATCGGCCATTCTAGAGCAGTGTTCCTCAATATGTGTGCTGCGGCACACCAATGTGCCGCATAAAATCCAAATTTAGGGGGGAAAAAAATTGGTAAACCTTAGAACAGGATGCCACTCCAGATTGCTGGAACCCGTCCCGAATTAATAGCGTATCATAAACTTTTCTTTTTTTCAGTGTAGTGCTAATCATTATTAATTAACGAATCATTAATTGATTGGATCTGTCCCGTAACTAACCTAACCTTTTTTCACTGGAGTGGCACCCTGTTCTTAGATTAGCCAAAAAATTTATAAATCTAAGTTTCATAATAAAAATTAATCATATTTTTATTTGTTTTTATATAATTATATTAATTTTTACATATTTCCTTTTAAATTTCATGTACCTTGTGTATGCTGAAAAAAAAAAGAGTTATTAAAAAAATAATAATAAGTGCATTCTTAAATATACCCAACAGAAATAACTTCCCATTTGTGAATATATGAGTATAGTAGTATGCCACAAAATTGTAGCGTGTTTAAAAGTGTGTGGCAGCAACGAAAAGGTTGAGAAACACTGAATTTACTATTTTCTAGAGTTTAGTTCTAAAATATACGGCATATGTGATGTGTATAAAAAAAAAAAAAAAAAAAAAATACTTGCCAGATTTCTGCTAGTCAGATTTTAATATAATTTGGGGCGTCTTGACAAATCTAAAGAAAAAATAAATTTCACAAAATCCATATACTGGAAGTCGAGTTATTGCATGTGGACGGATAGACGGACGGACGGACTAGTAAAGAAAGTCGACACTTCATTGAGTTGATATGGAAATGAATAGACACCTTGAGCTGCCTATTGTTTTTCTCCTCACTATAATAGTTGTTATACAGAGCGAGGCATAAAACACGTTACCATTATTAATTCAATATTTTCAGATGTCACTGATAAATAATAAAGACAAGAACAAAATTGTAATTATACGAATATTTTCAAACATTGTTTTTCGAATTAGTGGTGGAAGATGATGAAAAAAAAAAAGAAAAGAAAAAAACTCAGGCTAATGTCCTGCGAATCCTAAGATTTAATAATTATACGAAATTCGACCCCACTGAGGATGACACGCGTTGTGTGTACGTGTCCTTTCTAGAATGCAACGCTGTTTACGCAACGCCTGTAGATGCTTCTCTCTCACACACACACACACACACTCGAATTCCCAAACAAACACTTCTATCACTGTCGAGCCACGGTCACGTGTCTTCGTACGAGAATAATCGCGCTGCTCCTCAGAAATTCGGCACGTCCGTCCGTCACGCAGTTGCGATGGCTCACGAAGATTGACAATTAACCATAATGACAGGTGTCTCCGCCGTGATTACGGTGCTTTGCATCCTTACGTACGTATTAAGCTATCGATGATTTCGATGGGGAGGAAAGAAAAGGGGGAAGGATTTCGGATAAAAACAGGTATTGAAAAGGGAAACTTGTAGTCGACTTCGTATCGGAATTCCTTCTATAACTGATAGCCGTAAGGAGCAATTATCGGAGAGCAGTTCCTCTCGCCTTACGATACACGATTCGGACATCGAAAGCACCGCGAGCTCCGTCCTGGGTTGGGCCACTTTTGAGCCAAGATCGCATTTTAGAAATTCCGAGAAGAAAATCAATTTACGAACACCTTAAGAATTACATTAAAGAAAAGAAAAATAAAACAAAAGATATTTCTTGGCTAAATGCCTGAGTATATGATGAAGGAGTTTGTTTATGCATGGGTAACACACACACGCACATCATTTCTACTACCAAAGTAGTTAAATTGGCATCGTTTTAATTATATCTCATATTCTGAATACCTTCACAACGAGTTGCCATGGTATTCCACCACCCAGACGGCTCCGTTTCAAGGCTTTTTGGCCTCTCTTCAGTGGGTGGCTTTGTTGTTGTGGGAACCCAGTTATAAAGTATAACTCCACAATATGAGCGATATTTGATGGTATTCATTAAATTAAATGGTGTGTGTGGATTTAATCACGCACACCATCAAGCATCCCTCATATTGTGGAGTTATACTTCATAACTGGGTTGTCACTATTGCAACAACAAAGAATCTACCCACCCCACCGAAGAGGAGTCAAAATGCCTTGAAACGATGCTGCTCGGAGTTTCTGAGAATTCTAGTGCTCCCGGAGTTTCCGAGAAAAGGTAACAACAGTCTGGGGAACCACTGCCTATTCGGAGAGTTTATGAGTTGAAGGAGTTACTGTTCCTTTCATTCTTCTACACCGTTTCTTTTCTTCTTGCTCTCCTACTATTACTTTCCCTCTACTTTTTTTGTCTTTAGATCTAATAGGGACAAGTGGATAGTAGAGTGGATAGTATTATCCTGCACATATACAAAAAAGGCTTGAAACGGTGGGTACCTGCCCACCCACCGATAAGAAGCCAATAAGCTTCGAAACGATGCCGTCTGGGGAGGTCTTCATGGAGCCCTCGTTACCGCGAATTGGTAACAACAGTCTTCCCTGATGGGGAAGCATTGCCTATTCGAGGAGGGGGGGGGGTTGAGTGATTTAGTTCATTGAGTGTGAGGAGTAACTGTCCCTTTCTTCTTTTTCCTCTCCTAATATCACTTTCCTAAGTCTCATAGAAACAGTATGTGGATAACACAATGTTTTGCCTATATCCTTTTTCTGGGTGGTGGTATCGGCCGAGATCTTCTCCACTGGTGAACAGTTACTTCAAGGTAGTGCAATATCATGGCAACTCGCTGTGAGGGTATTCACAATTATTATTATAATTAGATACATGATGCAAGGAAGCCTGAGGCTTTTGCTGCGCCAGCCAAAAAGAAATTTGATTTATCCTGCGACCCAGAGAGAGAGAGAGAGAGAGAGAGAGAGAGAGAGAAGTAAAGGAAATCACCAAAAAAGAGAAGAATGATGATATCCAGCTCAATATGAGATATAATGTAAACTATATAATATGATGAAATTTAATGTGATGTATTAACAAAACAAGTATATACGCGCACATACGTACAGTATTATGTTCGTTATATATATATATATATATATTTTTTTTTTTTTCTTTTTTGTATATCAAGGTTTAAAGAATTAAGAACTTTTGTTTGACTTTAATATTACTTAAACTGACAATAAGTGTATTGTCTGTTAAACCGTATTTCTTAAACAATAAGTATATTTTTAAATACACCTGGACAAGGTTATTTTTTGTATCGTAGGCTTAGGCGTTTTTCAGATAAAAAAAAAACAGTCACGTGTGGCAATGCTCACAAAAGAAAAAAAAAATTATAACCTTAGGGAAACTTTCAATGGACTTTATATTATTATATGAGCTTATAAAATGTTGCTCATACAGTAATGGATAGATTAAAAATATCTGCGAAAATGTAGAAATACTGGATTGCATGAATAGGTGGTCTGAATGGCAGGCGGTTAACCTTGGGTGAAAGTGTCGTGTCGTACAAGTGACGTTGTTTACGATTCCTCGCTGCCCGTGCCAGAAGGACGCCATTCAAGTCGTTACATCATCGAAGGTCTCACCGCGTACGTTATTAATGAAATAATATTTCTAAATAGCCGCGACCACCACCAGGAAATGCTACTACCTTCTCGGGGATGTAACAACGCTAATACATCACCGGAAATAAACTGTCATATTCCGGAAGTGCGTGTCAAATGCTACTTCCGGAATACCACTGGATGGAAGTGTGCTCTATACTTCTAGAACCGCTCTCTTTAACAGTAAAAAACATTTTGTTGTCATCTTCGGTGACAACGGAATCCATAATGATCTCCTGTTTATTGGACTGGAATCATTTTGAATCGGAAATACGTCACCTTCATTTACGTCAATGGAACGTGTTCGTTGCTATGACAACTCCAAAGCAGACGAAACGCAGAAGGAAGTTACGTTTCGCTTAGAACTGTAAGCACTTTATTCCACGGTACCTCGTGAGATGAATTAAGGGTGCAGTGCGGGGAAGTTTGCAGGGAGATGGGGGGATGAGGTCGATTATAAGTCAGTCTTCGAGACAGCGTAGAAAATGAAGGCCGGTCGTGAGTAACTGTTCAGAAGTGAGATGTAATTACATCTTCCTCGCACCACCTGTAACGAGGCCCTTAAAATAGCGGAGTGGCTCTTCCTAGGAAGTGGGTTAGACACGCCCTGCCCGGGCAAGGTGCGCACCGTACGAACAAAGAATTTATTAGAGTCGTAAATTACCGCAGTTCGGCTTATTAGGGTGCGCGGCGGGAGGGAGTCACGAGCTACATTTTTCACCCGCCTGTGAGGCTACGGGTTAACGAACAAAAGCGAGGCAGCAGTTGTAAGGCTTGCGCGTTCCACTCCCGTGATTCGTAAGGGCACTAGAACGCTTAGAAAATATTGCGTACGTTTTTCCCGTTGTTTTCGTAGACGGGTGGATATGCTGACACGCGAGATGAAGGGTGTTTATCGTAGCTAGGTCACTGATAATTCTGTCTGTTGGACAAATAAGACGATGGGAAATATCGGAACTAGTCGGACAAAACTGCTGTCTTTCCCCTAGAAGAAAACGGGGTCAAAGGAGTACCCGAATGGTTCCTATATTTCCGTTCAGTCTTAAACGAGGAATTACTGCGATCGTGGAAGTGTCAACTACGATTCGATTTTATTTAAAGTTTCGGCAGCAGCCGCCAGTGATTAACATTCCCTTCGCAACGCTATCATTTCTGCTTCCCGATACACTGCCATAATTGTCTTTTCTTTTCCCCAAATGGGCTCTTAAACACGCTGAAAGTTTCTCGCGTTCTGTAATTATTCTCCCGTTGATGCTTCTAGCTCTCTTCCCAGACTTTAATTGCCCCCTAACCTGTCATCGTCTCCTCCCCTAAATCGCCACTGGTTTCAAACCTGCGTGAAACACGGCGTGAAGAATTCCGATTTTTCAATTCTGTTTCGTTTGAAACTTTTTGAAGCGTTACTGGCAGACAACTGTTGGGCAATTTAAAAGTCAATAAAATAGACGATTGCTACTTTGCAACAATATTTTATTCATTTCAAGCTTCTTTCAATGTTTCTCATTTATAATTTACATTTAAAAATTGTCTGCGTGTTCAGAAATAGTCTCGGACAGATTTTACGAAATCCTACGAAAGCAAAAAGTCCTCGCTTTGCCTCTGGTGGTAGTCACATGACTACAGTTGTGGATATAAATGCGGCAGAACAACATTTCTAGTATCAGTTAACGTACAAACCGTAGCAAGAATGGGGGAAAGTTTCAAGGGTGTATTATAATTATTATTATCATTGTTTATTTTACATAGGGAAACCACACCGGGACGGAGGGTGCTAATTACATGTCAGGGTATGAGATACTACGGGTTACATATACTGCACTTCTCGTCCCATTTATATTTTTGCGAGCTTAAAATCTTGAAATAACTATAAGGAAACCTTATTCCCTCATCCTGAGATAGTCTAACATTAAGCCATTGTTATAGCCCTCAAAATTTTCCCCAGTTACCAACAGGATTCGAATCCCGACCTCTCCGAACCCATTATACTATCTCGCTAAAGTAAGAACGATATAGGACATAAACCAACCGAGTATTGAGAATGGCGCAACGAACAGAAAGCATCCTCTCAACATTTCAGAACAGAAAAATCCTCTCATCTTTGAAGCGTTGCCAGTTAACTCGCAGTTAACGCTCAACACCACAACGCTTGGGCAATTTAAAAGCCTCAATAAAACAGATGATTGCTAAAAGCCCGCCATGGGATGGTTCCAGGAACAAGACAATGAATTTTCTTTGCTGCATTCGCCCGCACATGCGCACGCGCATACCCAAATGCACATGCGCAATGTGCACTCCCACTCAAACGGTAGATTCTTAACTAAGTGCATCTGCGTGATGTATATATGGAACACATGTGTTCCATACATACCTGCACACACACACACACACACACACACACACACACCTAAATGGACATACGCACGCCCATGTCCATTAATTGACATGCGCACACGGAAATAGATATGCACATGTCCATTTAGAAGCACATTGCGCTCATTATGCCCGCATAATAATATTATCATTTACGTGTGCATGTCCATTACATACGCACACGCGAACGCGTATGCTGTGTAAATTTATATGCGCTTCTCCCATGTACATGTACATGCGTAAATGATGCGCATTTACGGGTACATGCGAACACGTAAATGGACCTAAATGCGCACGCCCATACCCGAATTCGTGAATGATCATACCTAAAATGCACACTGGTGCGCATGCGTGTGTACATTTGAGGTACAGTGCGTACTTTAAATGAACCTGCGCGCGCATACCTACTGCGCACGCGCATACCTAAATTGACCTGCGCACGCGCATACGTAAATACACATGCGCACGCGCATACGCAAATGGATCTGCGCACGCGCATACCTAAATGAACCTGCGCCCTAATCCTGAGATCTGTGGGTCGGTTCAAAGATCTGTGGGTCGTTTTCGACTCCAAAACGTCATACAGTATTAAACGTCTCGACTGCTGACTTCACTAGCTGTTAAAAAGATATGGCGTCGGCCCCCGAATCCATATCTGCCCGAATCTGTAACTCCACCTTCCTCCAGCTCTCAGATCAATGCAAGTTAGCATGACTGCGCATGTAAAAGAAGGCTGCTGTTCACATCAAGATGGCCACTGGTAAAATTACAGGGCCGAACTTCTGGGATCACTGATACTCCGAACTTCTGGCGTATTCCTCCCCCCTTATCTCCCGTCTTTTGCAAGCCATAACCTCGACGGTGTACTTAGAAGGGTTGTTTGTGAGAAAAAGATCAAGCGTGTTGGATTGTCCGAAACAATCTGTGCAAGGTCATTAGAAATTACAAAAGCCTCAGTATCTCGACCACCTGAGTCTGTGTGAACGGAAGCCAGCTGGAGTTGTGAACATTAAAATCACCATGGAAAATTACCTCACTGTTAGGAAAGTTGGACTGGAGAAAGTCAAATTGCAAAGAGAGGAAGTCAAAGAGCTCCAAGTGATTAGTGGAGTTGGGAGAACGGTAGAGACAACATATGAATTTTACACAATGAGGTAGAGAGATTTTAATCCAGAGAAGATTCCAAATTACCAAGTCTTTGACGTTGAATATCAGAACGGACATATGCACAAGTACCACCTTTGCGGCGAAAGGAGTCATACAGCGAAAAATTTGGGCAACTGAGATGAGCAGTAGTTGAATCAACCAATAACTGAGATTCTGTCAGAAAAAGTACATGGGGTTTGGAAGACTGCAAGTGGAAATGGACATCGTTGAGATTAGAATTGAGACCACGTATATTTGTGAAATGAATTAGGAAGTCCTTGGGAGGTTTAGATCTTTTCGCAGATAAGCTTGTTCTATTAGTTTGACAATTCATAGTGTATTCAATAGTAAGTAAAAGTGGGTAGGACATGCTGATGAAGTAATGAAATTTTTGGATATGGCGTACATGTGGGTATAAGGATCTGGGTATAAGAATATACCCAGATCCTTGACATAACGTGGCCTCGACAATGCTCCCCGCATACACACTACTCGGACTAGGAATCCTAATATAACAGCCACCAAAGTGACACAGTTATGTACGACCTGGGCAGCTTGCGCCCACGTAATCACACCCATAGGTTCCTTCTATGTGGTCTCCTTATATTGTAGACCGGGGGTAGAAATCACTTTTGCCATAAACTACCTTCAACACCTCTTGGATGTCCTTCCAAACCAGAAAATCATCGTCGGAGCAGATGTCAATTGCCGCTCGCCTGCCTGGCATAGTGCAACCGAAGATAGAAGAGGAACAAATAATGGCCAGCTCTTGGAAAACTTCCTTGCGGGGTCACCCCTAGCCATACTCAACCAGCCGCACCAACTCCCCACCTTTTGCAATACACTGTGGGAAGCAACAATTGATATCTCACTTGCGTCCACCAACACGGCCGCCCACGTCTCTGACTGGAGGGTAGAAAACTCCTGGACAACCTCCGATCACCGTGTCATCACGCTGAAAATCTCTAGGACACTAACCAGAACTCAGATCCCAAGACAACTGGACAACCGATATGCAATAAACAAGGCAGACTGGAATCTGTTTGCTGAGAAGCTCCTCACAGCAGTAAATGCTGGAGAGCAGGACCTGATGCTGGAAGAGGATCCGGACCTCCTTCAACGAAAGATTACGGAACTCATCACCAAAGTCAGCAAGATAGCAATTAAGAAGAAAATTCCATCCCCAGGGGCAGTGCCTTGGTGGAATCGGGATCTGCAGTCACTGCGGAAGGAAGTCATCATGCGCAGGAAAGAATTTCAAAGAGCCCGGCGCTCTTGGCCAGAAGCTGAAGTAGAAGTCATGAGACAGCGCTACAAGGCTGCCAGAAACTTGTATACGGACTCGATCAGAAGAAGCAAACGAAACTCCTGGGAGCAACTCGTCTCCAACATGGGAAACACAGATCCCTGGGGGGTGGTATATAAAGTTACCACCAACAAACTCCCCAGGGGGGAAATCCTTACTACTACCAGAACACCGCAGGGACTGCTTACAACATCGTGGGAGCAGTCGATTGAAAACATCCTCAACTCGATCTTCAAGGAGCAGGTTTACCCGCAGTCCCAAGCACAATGCAGGCTTTGTAAAGAAAACGATGACTACGCCACTGACAACCAGGAACAGCCGTTCACACAGGAAGAGCTTCAGAGCGCTGCTGCGCAGATAAAAACTAGAAAATGCCCGGGCAAGGATATGCTTGAACCGGAAATCATTAAGCGTGTTGTGGATTTAACACCAGGACTCCTACTTCGACTCTATAACTGTTGTCTGAAACAGGGGTACTTCCCCAAGGACTGGAAAATTGCCAATACAAAATTAATCCTAAAAAATCCTAACAGAAACCCAACTCTTCCGACCTCCTATCGGCCCATTGCTTTGCTGTCGGTCTTGAGCAAGCTCTATGAAAGACTTTTATACAAGCGGATTCAACAGTATTACTCCATAGCAAACCTAGAGGCAGCAAACCAATATGGCTTCAGGCCGGGACTGTCAACAATCGAAGCCATCAGGAACCTTATAAATACTGCCAATTCATGCCAAAGTAAATATTTCCTGGTGATCGCTGTGGATTTTGCTAGGGCGTTTGACTCTCTCTGGTGGCCAAGCGTCCTTGGCAGACTCCGCAAAGCTCATACGCCCATAAACCTTTACAATACTATCAAAGCTTACCTGTCCCAAAGAAGAATTGAAGTCATAGCGCCCTTCCAAAGGATAACAAGAAATATCCATAGAGGATGCCCGCAGGGGTCCGTTCTTGGCCCCCTGCTTTGGAATATAGTCTTCGACGACTTCCTTGACACCAACTTGGGGGAAGTAAAGTGTCAAGCCTTCGCAGATGACCTTGCACTGATGGTGGCTGCAGACTCCAGGGCCCAACTGGAGATACAGGCAAACCATGCCCTAGAGATCCTACAACAATGGGCGGAAGAAAACTTCCTACAAATTGAACCGACAAAAACAACGTCGATCCTTCTCAAAGGATCATTAAATATCAGAAGACCCCCGCAAATTAAAATAAAAGGAAAAACGATAAAGTTTACCACCCAAATGAAATATCTAGGTGTCATCCTTGACAACAATCTCTCCTTCCAACCTCATCTCAAGCAACTAAGAATAAAAATTAGAAACTACTCTGCACTGGTAGCCCGTGTTACAAGGCGTGACTGGGGCCTGAAAAAGCGAACACTCTCTCTCTACTATAAGGCTACATTTATACCAGCAATCTCATATGCTGCTCCAATCTGGTTCCACAAGACAGCCATGGCCGTAAATAAAAGAATTCTTGATTCAATCCAGAGATCAATCCTTCTAACAATAACCCGCGCATGCAGGACTGTCAGTACGCATGCGCTCCAGGTGCTGGCGGGGGTTCTCCCGCTGGACCTGGAGATTGTCAGGTGTGGCCTGTCATACTACCTATCTAAAGGGATGCCCGTCACATTCATGGGGTACACCATCGAACTTACAAATGACAGAAAGACAGAAAAAACCCGATTATTAGGGCATCTAAAGCAAGAGTGGCAAACCCGCTGGACAAACAGTACCAAAGGAGAAGTGACAAGGAAATTTTTTCCGGAAATACACAAAGTGTACCCTAAATCACCGCCTTGGCTCCACCCAGGACTGCACTCCACTTACCTCCTGACGGGTCACGGCCCTTTCAATGAAAAACTTGCAGCCTTTCGGCTTGTGGAGGACCCACATTGTCCATGTGGGGAACGCGAGAGCTGGCAACATTTGATGCACCAATGTCCACTGTACGACGACCTACGCGGAATCTTAATCACCAGACTAACTTACTTACCTCAGGACCAGGAACACCATCTCCTGGACAGCTTCGATGAATATAGTGCGCTCGCCAAATTTGCACAAGACTTATTTGCAAGAAGGAGAACACAAATTGCAATCAATAATGCACGCCATTAGCCCAGGGCTCCCTGCAGATGAGCATCCAAACTGAACCAGACTATGGCCGTTATGGTGGGACCTCACTCTCCCTGTCTCCTAGGATTGAACATCCATTGCAAATGATAGACGATCCGACACCATATATGCGGACTCCTACTAGACAATGATCTCTCTCTGGACGGGACTCTTTCTCCCATGTGCGACGCAATGACTGGACCACATGACCACAGCAGCTCTGCTTCAGCACGCCGCCTGGCGTTCTAAACTAGGCACCTTTGCCCAGTTCACTTTTAAAACCCCATCCCTAGGCAGGGAAGGGGAAGAGATAGGCCTCTGTCTCATCCCCTCCCCTGTCCCCCCCTTTCCTCCCTGGTGGGGCTTGCTCCACTGACACTCCTGGGATCGCCTTCTCTTTCGTTCCCATACTTCTATCTGTTCCCCCCAATCTTCAGTCTTCCCCCACTCTACCTTTACCGACCGTGAATGTCCCACTGCATGCTGCTAAATTTCAATGTAAAAAATTAACCTAACCTTCATTTAAAACCTATCTCGGCCTTACCTAAACCTCTAGCGTCTACCCCATTTTTTTTTTTTTTTTTTTTTTACATAGGTCCTAGCCACTGAAATCTCAGGAAATTAGGTGGCAGGGCCTGCCAGAGTAAATAATTGTAAAACTGGTGTACCTGGTCTGCCTCCACGGGGCCAAGTGTGGGCAACGTTGGGCCTCAGTAGGGGTCCAGCGGCTAAATGACCAGATGAACAACGGTACACGACAGTACACATGTACAATATCCACACACTTTTAAATCTCTGGCCTCAACAGTGTTCTGTTTCACATGACAATGTATACTACGCGGAGATGGGGGAAAACCCCTGGTGCCGTTTGACACGAATACACTTTACACTTTACACTTTACTACTCGGACTCCCTCCAGTCACTATCTGGCAGAGTAGAGGTAGCAAGATTATACACTAGCTGATCCGGAAGCCTCCTAGGGAGTTACCAATAGGTTCGGTCCGGTGTTCTATCTAGCGGCTGGCCTGCGAACACTGTTTTAGAGCTGTACCCTCGAAATGTAAGGAAGATTGGATCTCGCCAGATGTCCATCATAACGTCAAAAGTCATCAATCATACTGCATGATGGAAGAGATGGGGAAGGGTTGACGGGAACAGCTCTGGAGACTAAACATGGGTTCCACCACTTCAAGCCTCCAATAAGCAAAGTGATGGTATTGCACCGGTTGATGAGAGTCATCTACCACCTAGTACTGCCTGGTAACACAGAGGGGCAGCATTTTTCCAGTGTGGGCGCCACACCTCGATCCCAGCTTACGTTGGCTCACACCTGGGTGGTCACCCACAGTGTGCTTGTGCATGGACGTTATACCCAGGATTACTAACAGTCCCACCATCGTGAAGGTGCGGACTTCGCCGAAATTGGGTCCACTTACTCGAGTGCCACCCGAATATCAGTTCCATCAGCATTTTAGACTCCCAGGTAGCAAGCACAGCTTGTCTGGCATATCTGAGAGAATGTCTGTGACAACCTCAAGGACCAAAGTTGCGCCTCTGTGGAACATTTATGCGCATACGCGTGTATGTTTTTGTTCTTATCGCTTTTAGTACTTTTATTAATAGCGCTCCCTTACAGCGTCAATGATTCACAGACAAAGCGAATTATAGATTAAACGTGTTAAGGAATAAATTATTATATTTTATACATTCGATTGAATTCATTGCCGAAAAAAACTGTAAACTCCTCAGCCCTGGAGGTCGAGCGCGGTATAAACACATTTATTAATATTTCGAATGTCTTTTCATTTAAAAACATTTCCGTGTTTGAAGCGACTCAGTGGTATCGAATTTAATTAGAAACGATGTCAAATCACTCCTTTAAAATCGATTACTTTAATGAAACGCCTCTATGAATAATTTAACGATTGAGTTGGAAACGCAACTGGGTTGGAAGAAATTAGCATTATCGATAGTATCGTTTTTCTTGCGATACTGCCGTTTCCACCATAGAGAAACAGATAAATATTGATTAAACTTACTAATAACTCTTAATTTAAGCACCCAGAAGGGAATATTTTTCCTCCTCTCCCAGTTTCCGTAAGAACGTTCCGGTCCAATTCGATCACTCAATTTCAAGCTACCCAGTTGGAACTGACTGCTCCCTCACACACACATGGGTGCTTGCAGTCAAACAGCCCCGGGGACTTCAAAGCTATTTTTATATGTCCGAACAACGACATCTCAATGCATGCATTTTCAGAAATGTAGGGTCCAGCTTCGAACCATCGCTGACTTCAGGAACTTTTGGAGTTGGGTTGGTTGATCTTAGCAGAGGTTCTTCTGAGAATCTCTGCCACCAACTTTGAAGTATAACATACTTCGAAAGAATCAATGTAATCTTATATTGTATGTACACGCGTGCGCGCACACACACCTCCCACGACCCTGTCGATAATATATCCAGTCCAGGGCATCGAGTTGCCATGCATTGCGCAAACACCCCACTGTCTATCCAACATTTTCTTTTCCCGGAATTGAAGAGAAAATGCCAAATCAATCCCATTCCCCCCCCCAAACCCCTCTTGTATTGAATCCTGCTGGGTGGAGTCGTTCAATCAACATGGACAGGTGTCTGTCTGATAACACTTTCAACTCGCACGATAAATTAGATATTCCTGACCTGCATGTAGAAATATGTAGACAGCAGGGCGGTTAGCGGTAGACTAGTTAAGGGAGGCAGACAAAGACCATCCCACACTAAACGTAGATTTATTGTTCCTAGAACTGAGAAACGACAACTACCCCTATCTATAACCGCATCTTATATTGCATACCCCAACGGCGATAATGCTGTTATAAATTTTGATTTTAATCCACGCTTCTCAGCGGGCTGGTGTGGATATGACGCCTTTCTCAGAGTGGTTTTCTTTGATCCGAATTACTAAGAAAAACACATCACAACAGGATGCAAAAGTCACCCAATTTTGCATACGGACCTTCTTGTAGGTAGTACCTCAAAACGGTGGCCACCCTGATTTTGTTCGAAAATTTCTTTTCTGATTTCATTTTCGTCGACTTCCAGCTGATCCATTGGGTATGGATAATTCTTGCAACCCTTCTGACAGTGAAAAAAAAAACAAAACATCGAGATTATATTTAGGTTCAGATAACTAAAAATCGCACGGATAAGCAATTGGAACATGAGATCCAACGACTTATACAGAATCCCTAATTCCTGTTATATTTTAGCTCAACAAACTCGATTTCATTTGGACGATTTCACATCCGATTTGATTTTATCTTTCTACCTACACAAGAAAGCCGAGCTACAAAGGAAAAAGAAAGCAAATTTGAGACCACTCCCTGTCTCTCAGATACACACCAACAGGAAACATCAAGTGCTTGAAGGATAAAGAGGGGTGTCTGTTCTGTTGCCAGAAGCAGCTTTGGTGGACTGTTTCGCAACTTCGAAACACCTCGAAATTCTGTACAGGTTTCGTCCTTTCCTGCCGAGTGAAAGAAGTTTGGCTTCTCGCCATGCCATCTGTTGTTTTACGAAAGTGAAATGCGATTCCCCGGGTCTCAAGGACTTCCTACTAAGTTTTAGAAAACGAAAGGAAAAACAGTCGTATTCGTTAGGCAGCCCAAACACGCTGAAATTTTGGTTTTGAGTCAAGTTTGGTAATTAACATTCCAGCCAGTTAAATATCAGCTTATTTATTATTTGAATGGTGAAACGAGTGGGTGCAGTAGTGCACGCTTTGAATCGACTGTGGTTCTAGCCCACATAACTGCTAAATACGGCACTGTTCTTATATTTTAATAATATTTATTCCTTTAATAATCGGGAGGGGTTTGTAGTTTTTTTAAATAATCATAATCAGTAACAAAATGACTTTCATTTAATTCTTTTCGATTTTTTTTTTTGGTCTGGTGTTTGCCTAATGACCTTCTGAATAACCTTGTCGACAGGATGCGGGCTCGGGGTGAGACATGTAAAGGAGTGAAGGGTGAACCCTCCCCTTTCTGCTTTACGATTATTTCTCTGTGTATCCCTTTCTCTTTACACTTCTTATATAAAAGGCTTTCATATGACAAGTAATAATAAATGTGGGTCTTCTAAATTTTAAAGGGGTGGGTCATTAAGTGCATATAAGTTGTGTAAGGGATACTTGAGAGAGAGAGGAGAAAAGCTGATGATCACTACTAGCATAGACAATCGGATATTGAGGTGCCAAAGGGAAATGCTACGCTTAAGTTCCATCCCAGCTCAAAGAACAATACCGGATATCTTCAGTAATGACTGGGAGGGAATGGGGTGCTCAAATCGACTTCCTTGTTGGAGCCCACCTTTGGCTCTGCTAATTTGGAAGTACTTCGGCATATGTGGCTCAAACACAATCGCCGCATTGTCCCCAGATAACGTCTTTCCGTCTGAAATGAAGGATTGCATTATTTGTTTTGGCTTTTAAAAGTGGTTACGATGATGTTCTGTTATCCATCAATTCAAATCATTGGCTTCAGTTAATGGAGTGGAGTTAAGCAACCGTGAAGCCACGGTGGTCACCTACGTGACTCATCGACAGCTGACTGCTAGCGGGGGTTGCATTTGGGCATTTTGAGATTTTTCCCTCAGCTGTGAATACAAAGAGAAATCTGCATACATATTAAAGAAAATATTGCTTGTCTTTTTACCTTAAGGTTTATAAATCTTTCTCTACCCTCCCTCTCGTAAAGCAGGTTTGGATAAATGTATACAAAAGGGAGAAAAGGGAGATCAGTACACCGTAATTATTCATCTCGCAATATAAATTGTCCGATGTATTTAAAGTGGAGATCTTAATCTTGCCTTTGCTTGCTCTGTCTGTCTATTCACCGGGGGTTTCTGCATAATCGTACATGCATTAAGTAAATTAAACTCTTGAACCCCTAGAATATATCACCCTGAAACATGTCACAGTCCCAGACTGTGTGCCTTGGCGCTTTAATGTGCCATGAGATCAGGGAACACTTCATTCAACTCAACGGCAATCACTCTTCAGACATACACCACAAATTTAGCGAGTTCAGGGAATTTAACATTGCTAGTCACATTGCCCTCCCAAGGTTCTCTGCCAAAGCTCACTAAAAAACTCTCGTCACTTCTATGTACATAAAACACGGTTATTTCCTTAACTGGATATTATAGTATTACTATAAAGACTACCATTCAATTTCAAGGTTTACCACTTTCTCCTTAGCCAGTTGTTTGAATGGCTTCGTGACCTTGTGAAGCTCCATTGGAAGAGGAAAGAGAAAAACACACTTCCAGTACATGAATGATCACCAGCAGTACAAGACCAACGGCGTACACAATTCAGCAATGTGAAACGAAAAGGGGATAGTTTCCGGAGGTCGTGAAAATCTTTAAAAACACAGCCTAAGAGACCTCCGGGAGGGCTTATAAATTGGTAGTTGGACCCTGAATCCACTGTATTCTTCAGTTCACAGTTGTTACAAGGAGAAGAAGAATTGTTGTTAAGAAGAGTTGTTGTTAAGCACCCCTCCACGAAGGAACTCATCGGGAGTTAAGTCGGATACCATTTCGCCTCCAGTCCACGAGTTACAATTCTTTGTCTGCATCCCTTCTGGAACTAAAAGATTCTTGAGCAGCGAGTTCTTTCAGGGAAAAATAACCTTCAGCGAAATCGCCGTGCAGTAATAAATCAGCATCAACCGCAAATTTGTTAAATGTTGCTATTGGGATGATGCGAAAAACTTCAGATCCTTTTAACAAGGGTTCAGTTCAATGGTCTTAAGAAAGGATGCAATGTTTCCTCAAGATTTTCTCCAATTTTTATTTTATTTATATATTTCATCGAATTAGCAGCAAAGCCACCCCCAGAACACAAGCAATTTATAAGTATGACCTATAAAAGCCCCCCCCCCCTTCTCTCTGTTCTCTATGAAGAATTACTTCTTCACTCAGTTCACTCACTCACTACGAATAAAAACATAATCCAAGGAGCGCTTCAAGATGAAGTTGGAGTTCCACTTTAAACTTCTGTCTGTCTATCAGCACGTGACTTAAGTCAACAGCCTCGTTTTCGATTTCGGGTGCAGAATTCTTCCTTGTGTACAATCCACAAGACGCACCCATTTGCGAAATGGGCATTTCGTGATTGTTCGGGAAGATAAACAAAAGTGAAGGAGTGGAGAAGGTCGCTTGCTTTAGTGCACTGATAACACTCCACACACCTTTACTGGGTGTTTTCTAAACATTCTTTGGACGAAAATGGGACACCTGTCTTTAACTTCAGCGAACAATCCCTGCATCCTTCATTACTCGAAGGAAGATTATATCCCCCACAGTGATTCTTACTTCCACGCATGACCTCATTCTCGTACCACACGTTGACCTTAAGAAGTACTTCCACTATCGCTTTTATTTCACGCTTTCCTCTCGGTTAGTAGCTATGGAATTTTAACGCCATGTCTGGAACACAATATTCAGCAACAATTATAATACGAAATGGCGTTTACACCATGGACCTTTTGTTTCCTAGGCTTTCTGAAACCAACCACGAGATGAAACATTGCCAATAAACTGTTCCATTCTTTCCGTTTGATGCAACTTTGTTTGATTGCATTTAGATCGAAATTCTCCGATCATAAACCACTTCCGGTGGTGTTATTCCACTTCACCAAGCCCCAGGGGGGAAAAAAGGAAGTTGCATAGACACCTGGTTTGGAGATGGTATTTTCAATACTGCGTTTTGCAATACAATTCAATACTAATATGCGTGTTTCAACGTACAGAGAAATTCTGGGTGCATTGAAAAAGAATGGCTTCCGGATCACCAGATGAAATCAATGAGATTCAGCAGAGGGATCTGTTCAAGATGTAGGGATAGGGTGGAGGGGGGAAACAAACAATCAAAAAAAGCAAATTAAGATTAAATATCTTACCAGCTCCTTTCATTACGAACTTACCTTCACTCTTCTATCACTTTCGCTGTTATGACCTTTTAAGTCCAAACGAACAGAGCGTCCTTGCGATCCGTAGGCCACTCCTCCCGCTTCCTGCCTACTCCTCCCTGTCCCAACCGTTCCAGACTGTCGCCAGCAGCTGCCGACTACTAACCCACAGATGCCGGGACAAGCTGACACACTGTCCACCGTCCTCCCGTGCTCCCAGGTGCTCCTGTTGTCGGCAGCGTACAGCGCCACCTATGCCGAAGGAGACAACCAGTTTCGTTGGCCGTGGGAAAGGGCTGCTGTAGGCGTGTCCTTCGCCGCTGTCAAGTAGGGGTTGTCACTAGCAGTACTTATGTCTGTGTGTGTGTGCGTGTGTGTAATTAGGAGAATGAGGAAGGTATTGGCGGTTGAGTCTTCCAAATCGAACTGGAATCTCAAGGTCAGTAGTGAAGATGTCAGCGAACAGGTAGCCAGCAATCAAGTTCAAGGAAATTCTTTGTCGTATCTCTGCGTGTCCTTAACTATACACACGTCAAACAGGACTCTTCCTTCAGGGTGCGATAATGACTCTTCAACAGACTCTCATTCTCCTTTCATAATGAATGTCACTTGTCTCCGTGGCATCCCTCGTTCATTACACTCGGGGCCGGCTCTAGTTTAAATAATACCCCTGGCAGAAGAAGAAGCCTTTCTGAAGTGGTATCCTTCGATGGTTTAGTTAGATACCTCTAAATGGTACCCCTTATGGCGCTAAGAGCGATCGTACAGGTCATTCAGCTTTAACGCAGGCTCTGTCACCAAGATACGGATTCCATGGGTATTCTGCTCTTCTTTTGTTAATCTGCAACATTAGTTACTGAGCCCGGACAGTTCTGATCATAGTGTGATTGTAGAGAGGGATAATTTCATTGCAAAATTTGGATAAACCGTAGACAGAACGTCTTGTGACCTTCTTTCCGCCTGTTAACACTGCAAATTGAACTTCTTATCTGTCTGTATCGTAATCATATCTGAGTCTTTCTTATTCAGCAATTCCTCTACTCTATTAGCTGTCATTTTTCAGTGCATAATTTCTCGCAAGTAGCACACAGCGAATAACAACAAAACTCCTCCCCACACCAGAGGAAATGTTCTAGGTTCGAATCCCGTCAGTTTGAGTAAGCCAGTCTCAGGAGAGAATCGCATGGTTTTCCTCTCCCAGAAACTCGGGTTTTTCATCCACCAGCAGACGGGCCGAAGAACACACGCATTTACAGATATAAATTTGTGGTTTAACACACTCAGACATATAAAGTTTGACAACTGTCCTTAATATTATTCAAGAAGATAAGAAACAAGAAAGGTTTAAGTACTGATCCCACAAGGATCCTATTTGCTATTTCAATCTACTCTAAGAGTGTTTATTTATCTAGCCTCTGTCTTTCATCGGATGGAACTTCCCTGTTACCGTGATCTGCTCTAATTTATAGAAAGACCTCTTATGAGAAACCGTATGAAAAGCCTTACTAATGTCAAAGTTGTTTCTCATATCTAACTGCTTTACAACCACATCAGAGTAGTTTGAGTTGCTGTTGCAGTAGGGATTTAGGAGCAGCAGCGACTAAGGCCATATTGCACCGTGTCTGTAAATTGAGTGTGTTCTGTGTTCGATTTTCTGTTTGCTGGACAAAAAAACCGGATTTCCGGGAGAAAAAGCCACACTACTCTCGCCTAAGCCCGACTAACTCAGCCACGTTGTAAAAAAGACCCATACAAAATTCCTCCCGAACTCAGGTCTGTAATGACCATTAATTTTTGGCTTTCCCTTTTTGAACTGGGGAGACATTGGTACTGCTACACCCCAGTGGAATAACCCCTAAATCTAATGATGATCTTATTAATATTACTAATAACTAGATGCACTCACCCGCTGCTTGTTTTCGGTATAAATTGATGAACGTCATCTTCCAACCTCAGAAGATTTCCTGATATCCCAAAATCACTTATTTAAGAACGATCCAGCTAGTCCAGCTTCCTTCCTCGGCACTGATGTAATTTCAATAGTAAGAATAGTTACAAAATATCTGTTCAGCTCGGCCGAATCTCTTCGTCGACGATTTTTCACAGATGTCCTCCGCTTTTGCAATTCTTACCGCATCAGTGGTTTGATTACATATTTGTTTTATAGGTATCGTCAGAGGCGTAACTAGGGTATGGAATGTGGCCCCCATCACGTGCGCCGATTCACCTTGGGGGGCTCAATGCAGACGAAGACTTAGAACAACTGAATTGATAATTTATTTTAAAAATATAACGAATTATTGTTATTTAAATCAACTATTAATAAAACACAACAGTAGATTGAGCTCCTCATAATCTTTTATTAAAGTTCAGTGAAATGGAAAGCTATTTCATTAACTGCAATCCTCTACAAGAGACATTTGCAAGATGGATGTTCCGTTGTTCTTGTAATCGAATACCAGCAGATTTATTTTCGTTGGGTTTGCTTGTTTCTCTGTTCACCCACCGAGGATCGAAGAGATGTGTCCAGATGGCGATAAGACGGGTGGCTATGTAATTTGACTGCATAGTTAAGAAGCAATACCTTTCTCCTAAGAAGTAGTGCAAGTTCATTGGTATCTATGTACAGACTTTGCGCTGGGGATGTCCTGAAGGCTCCTAGGGCAATCCTAATTATAATATCCCATCAGGTCCTGGTGCACTGTTTGCTGAACTGTTTAGGAAGCTCTCTAGCTGAAAAATTGTAAAAGGTCGGTTGTACGGAAGAGTACTGGATACTTGTACAACAGATGGAAATCAGATTTCAAGTACTGGATACTTGAGTAGCTGCCCGAATCCTAGATTCGTTACTTTCCAGACTAACTCATTGGTGAATCACCAACGGCAATTCCCCCAAGAGACACGATATGCTTGCTGTTTCAAGTTAAAAAAATATGTAGACAAAAAAAGATTCAATAATCTTCTCCCCTCCCACTGCTCATACAAGGGTAAGAATATCCCCTTGTATTATAACGCGACTTGGAAATAATATGTCAATAGATTCATAATTTAAATGTAATATTTTGGTAATTTTTTGCATGGTCCACATGTCTAAGGGCGACCGTAGATGTAACCGTCCCCTGCCTGTAAGCGTCATTTAATTGAAATTCTGACGATAATGTGCCTCACCATCTCCTAAATCTCAAGTGTGCATCACGTGGTGAAGGACTAAGCTTTTCGACACGTGATTTAATATGGCTTCCCAGCTGCTGGATAGGATTTCATCACTCGATTACTCATAACTTTCTTAGTAGTTAAGATCTGTGTGGGAAAAGGAGGTCAAGAGCAAAACTGATATCTTTGGAGATTAATTTTTCCGACACAAAGACCTCAAGGGTAAATAAGGTTTTGTTTTGAAGCCGATTTCATCTATATTGGAAATTACCTCTAGAGGGAGCTACTACGAACTATATTTGGATACAGGCCGAAAGTGTTTGTTTTTAATACTAGAGATTGTGCTGTATTCTGAGGATTTCCAAGGCCACATAAAAAAGTATGTAGATAACCTTAATGTCCACCTACAAAGTCTAATTCTACTGAATTTGTCTTCCTTTTGTGAAAAAAAAAAATGCAGAATGACCGCATGAGTGTGTTACTGTCTTTAAATTTATATATATATATAAACTAAAAAGTTTCAAAAACCAAAACACTCTTATCCACGAGCAGCCACGATTATAATTTATGCAGTCTCGAGATAAATGGCAAGAAGACAAAGTTGTAAATCTAGTTTTGTATTTTCCAGCAAGTAGTAGTTGGTAAAACACGTACATTTGGTGTTGCACAATAACCACTGTTGCTACGATAAAATGTAAATTGTAGACGTAAAATCACACGCGAGAAATTTTTACAGCTACATACGATGAACTTAAAATAATTAACATCTTTCTTGGATCTCTTACGTCAACCCAAATAACGATGTCTTTTGGTTCTATCAAAGGCACAGAGATGCCGGTTTCTTAAGCCACCTTCACAACGACTTCTCTCAGTATTGCACTACTTTAAAGAGCACTACTTTCTAGCTCGACTCTTAGGTCTGAGGGTCATATGAAATGAAAAAAAGGAGGAATTAACGAAGACCACCACTAATTACAGAAATGTTTTCTTTTTCGTTTTAAATACAGCTGTTGGGTTGTGAGCAAAGAACAGGAAAAATGAAAAATAAAATAAAATAAAATAAAACTTATTTTATTTTATTTTATTTTTCATTCCTCCTTTCCCCTTCCCCCTTTTATTTATTTATTTATTTTTTTGTCATAGGTCAAGTAGCATCCAGGAGGTGATCAGGGAGACAACTAATGCCAATTCGGCGTCTCTTGTCCAGGGTTCTCTCTCTCTCTCTCGCTTTGAGACAATAAGTCAGTTTCTAGTGTCCAGCTCTGTGAGTCACTTCTGGGACCAATATCCCATCCAGTGTTTATTTCAGTATGGTCTAATATCGGTTTCTGGTTTCCAGTTTTGTCAGTCGCTGTTGGAACGCAGGGTCCCGTCCATTGTCTGTTTCTGTGTGGTTAAGCCAGACGTTGGCGCTGTTCATTGGTAGTCAGTCAGAGGAGGCTGCTACTTTGCTGCTCCTCTCTTTGTGAACATCTTGTTTCTTGGGTTGGGGTAGGATGGAGTACTGAGTCAGTACTACAGATTCAGGTGAGAGGCTGTCTGTTTTCTAAAGGACTATATCGGTTGTGGATATGTCCTTCTTCGGGTAAAGAGGTCCTGTGAATATGTTAAAGCTAGTTGTCCTCACTTTCCAGGAGATAATATTCTTGGTTTTGTGGTATGAAGCGAAGTCTAGTGATGAGGCAGTATCGTAGATTCTCGTAGAGTTCACAGTGGTGCATGAGATTGCTCCCAAGTCTCTGGCTGTCCACAATGGCAGAGAGGGGTATCACTTAGTCCAAGTGTCGAGAGTTTCCCTCTAATTGATCCGTGTCCCGTTAGTAAGTAGGATGTCAGGAGTCCCAGAGAAAACTAGGTTGGGCTTTTGGGAAAGACTTTTTGAATGTCCGGAATAAATCCACCACAGGGAGTCAAACGCCCTGGGTGAAGTCAACAGAGATAACGAGGAAGTACTTGCTGTTTGCTGTTGAGGCTGCATTGATGATATTTTCTAAGGCTTCCACTTCTGAAACCAAATTGGTTTCCAGATGTCCGGAATAAATCTTCTGGTGACTTCTCTTTTCGTTGACCCTGCCCAACGGGTCTGCCAAGCCCTCTGCAGGTGGGCAAGCAGGCGTTTCTTTTCGAGTTTGATGTCATTCGCCAGGTAAGTTGTAAAGTCAAGGCAGGTCGATTCTCTGCCCTTGGACAATCGATAGAGTTGCCCACAGCGGATGATCTCCAGGTCAAGGGGGAGGGTTCCCACAAGAACTTGGAGGGCGTGGGTGCTTACAGTGCAGCATGCACTGGAGTTGTCAGGAGGATAGATCATTGGATGGATTTCATCTTTCTTCATATGTGATTGCCGATGCGTATGTGATTGCCGGCAGGAAGATGGTTTTGTAGAAGATGGCGAGGGTTCTCTTCTTCGGTTCCCAGTCGCGGCAGGTGACCCTTGCGAACAAGGCCGAATATTTCTTGATCTTACTTTGCAGAGGGAGTGTGAATGAGAGATTATTGTCTAGCACTATGCCAAGGTATTTGAGCTCCTTGGCGAGTTTCACTGTGGTTCCCCGGACTTTTATCTTGGGGGAAGGTATTCTCATGTCAAGATTTCCCCTAAGTAAAATCAAGCAGGTTTTTCCTAGTGATATTTTTAGGCGGTGCTGGTTGGCCCATTCCTGTAGAGTGTTTAGGGCACGATTTGTGGAGATTTCTAATTGAACTCTCGAAATCTGCCTACAGGATCAGTATCAGGTCATCTGCATAGGCTTGCGACCTCACGTCCTCAAGGTCAAGGTTCAAGAAGCTGTCCAGTACTACATTCCAAAGAAGTGAGCCAAGTACTGAGCCTTGTGGGCACCCCTCTGTGTACTGGTCGTGTAACTGAGCAGTATGGGGCACAAACGGCTACTTTCCTATTGGAGAGGTATATTTTTATACAGTTGTGTAGATTGGCAAGTATTTTAGCCTTCTGGGGTCTGCCGAGGACGCTTGGCCACCACAGAGAGTCAAACGCCCTGGGCGAAGTCAACAGAGATAACGAGGAAGTACTTGCTGTTTGCTGTTGAGGCTGCATTGAATGATATTTTCTAAGGAGCTCCATTCTGAAACCAAATTGGTTTCCAGATGATAGACCAGCATTAGGGTGGTGCGTTTTTATACTGTTGTATTTGTGTAGGAGATGTTCAGAATGGACAGAAGGGCAATAGGGCTGTACGACTCCGGGAGGTTTTGAGGTTTCATTGGATTCTTTGGAATGAGCTTCAGCTTTACATATTCCATTTTGCAGGGAAGTAGTCAGTCTGCAGGCATTGATTAAAGAGGTTTAGTATCTGGAATGGTTTCAACCACCTTCCTGACAATCTCCGCCAATTTTCCTGACAATTTCTTGTTTTTAATCTTGGCTGCCGCGGTGATTAATTCGTCATTGGTGAAGATATCCTCCACCTGGGTTGTGGCATAAGTTTTATTTTCTTCACACAGCAGAATTTGCTCCGGTGTATTTGTATGCATGTGCTGGAGGAATGTAGCATCTGCAATGTTATTTATGGACTCTGTCCATGTTTTTGTATAAGTACCTTGCCGCGTTTTAGTACCTGGGGTGACTTCTCTCCTGGGGAGTTTGCTTGTGGTCACTTTATAAACCATCTCCAGGGATCTGTGTTTCCAGTTGTGGAAACTAGATTCTCCCAGGAGCGCTTCTTTCGTCGTTTAATCATGGTAGTGTATTCATTTCTTATCGATAGCATAGTTTTCTATACTGTTGTCTGAAGTATTCTACCTCTGCCTACTGCCAGGTTCTCCTTGCACGCTGGAAATTTTTCCTTCTGGTGTAAACTTCGCGGCTTAATCGTTGGAGCTTCGGGCACCACCAAGGGACTGCTCCCGGGACTGGTTTCCTCCTCCTCATAGAATTAACTGCGGCTTCAGTGATGTTTACGATTGCCGTTTGGTACTGGTCTGGTCTGGTCCAATCTCTCAAAGTTAAGAGAGTGGGCAGCCGCGTCAGTGTTTCCTTCAATCGTTGCCCATCCGCCTTGTCAACTAGTGGTTCGACGTGGTCCAGCTCTCTCTCTCTCTCTCTCTCTCTCACTGTACAGGATGATACGTATCGCGCAAGTGACCTTGTGGCCATGGTGACGTCTATTGTGGATTCCAACATTGTACTGGAAAAGGTAGGCAGGTTATTTGGTTGATTGAGTAGTGTAAAATGTGTTTAGCGTCAAACGGCATCAGGGGTTTCCCCCATCTCCGCGTATACATTGTGGGTGTGAAACAGAACACTGTAAATGACAGAGGTTTAAAGGTGTATGGATTTTGTATATGTGTAGTGTCGTGTACCGTTGTTCCTCTGGTCATTTAGCCGCTTGGCCCCTAATGGCACCCAACGTTGCCCACACTCCGCCTCGTGGAGGCAGACCAGGTGCACCACTATTATAGTTATTTACTCTGGCAGGTCCTGCCACCTAATTTCCTGAGATTTCACTGGCTAGTGCATCATAATCCATACAGATTAAAGGGTAGTGGTGTGGGCTTCACTATTGTAACGTAATAATCGTTAAAGACAATATACGTCGTTGCGATTTAATTATAAAGAACGACGAATTATGGATAAAGAAGTTAATATTTTTAAAAACATGAATAAATACTTAAGTAATCTGCACGGACGGCACATGCTGATGCATGATTTGGCATTGTTTTTACACACTGTTTCCTGTACAGAGAGAGGGCCCTCATTTCGAAATTTCAATAATTCGAATAATAACAAATACGAACATAAATTTTAAAAACAAATCTTTTGAAATCCAGATCAAAATATTATTTTTAAAAATTACACAATGATTAGAATTTTAGCTATAGAACTTTTAAACACAAATCTTTATACTCGTTTGTTTTTTTAATGATAAAATCTCTCCTTAAAAAAAAAAAAAAAAAAAAAAAACTGATGGTGTGAATTGACCTGTGAAACCCCCTTTGTGAATTGATTACAGATATCTACCACAGGTTTCTGTGTCGCCAGATAATTTGTATGCATCCCACGCCTTTTTCTTCTCTGCCACGAATCTCATTAGTTCATCTGACATCCATTTAGGCCTAAATCTTGAACAGTATTTCTTTGTTGATAGGAAAAGTCTAGTAAATTCCAAGATTAATGGGAAGCATTCCTTGAATGCTTCACATTTAGAATTTGCTGTTGGTAACGTCGTCAGTTAGTTCCACTGTCAGCCATTCAAAATATCGCGCCAGCCATATTTTGAAGTATAATCAAGTAATTTCTTACAAGTGCGTCTAGATCCAATCCAGTCGAGAAGAAGCCAGGTATGCAGATATGTGAGTAGACAAAAAAGTGGAAGAAGTGCCCAGTCCAGAGCTCCCGAAGAAGAGGTAGACCGCCAGAAAGATTTGAAACAGATGTAGGAAGCCTGTCTGGAGTGCCAAAGAATTAAAAGTTGTGGCCCATTTCGTAACGCGTGTTCCAGTTTTATTGAACCCCGAACTGATAGACTGATAAGCTTAATTCTGCGAGAAATTTGTTTGATAGCATCATTCAAGGAAAGTGCTTTTGTAATGTACAAGTGAGTTATTAAGTTGGATTAGATTATAGATAAAGTTAATGACCAATGTGAATTATGCATACATCTACATATTAGGAATATTTGAAAATAGTTGATGATGTGTGTGAGATGGTGAATTGTCGTGTATCATAGTTCCTACATATGAAAATTAAAATTTGGAATCTATATATGTAATTTGAAATTTGGTATATATATATATATATATATATATGTAAATAATTTTTATTAGACTTAATAAAAGTTTATTATTTATATAAAAATTTATATCGTCTTTAATGCTCTGGTAACTGACTACTTAACATACCTTAGAATTTGGAGTTTTCTAAAAATTCTAGTCAAGGTCGACAACAGCGAATTATTTTATATAAATAAATAAAATAAATAACCGGCGTTATTACAAGTCACATCCACCTTTGCCTGCGACTATTGTTAATTCTATTAGTCCTAATTCCCGAGTTTTTTCCAACGTTGATCTGCATTTGTTAAGTCCACAGGAGTAGGAGTAAGTGTCTTGTGTTGTCCTCACTGCATTACTGAAGTTCAGTATAATATAATTTCCTTGTTCTTAGTTCTCTATACTAAGTTTTTTTTTTCTTTTTGTGAAAAGTATTGTGAAAGCCTTGGCATAAAAAAAAAACATGACCGAAAGAACTGAAACGGACTGCTTTTGAAAAACGAAAAGATCGCACTTCCTTTCTTCAATGTGTGTTGCGTCTACTAATACAAAACCAAGAAATTGGTCTATTTGAAGGCGCCTTGGAAACGGGAGAAACTGGTGTAAAACTGATAACACTACAATGTGCCTTTTAATTTCCGCATCACGGTATCAAATTTTGCGACTTTTTCACTAATTAACATTACAAGTTCATCAAAACTCTGTAAAATAAATAAAACTTCCTATTTTTAGCTTATTGGAACTTGCTGGATGAAACCACCATCGTCAATTTCTTTCTACTCTAAATAAATGCGCAACTAAACAACCATTCCATTAAAGATTTAAGCTTTAGTATTAATCGCATGTGATGAAAGAAAGCAAGCTTATGCATCAGACCAAAAAAAAAACAAACCATTTTTCCCTCTAAACGTTTGTCCAGTTCCTCCTGTAATTTATTTAAGCTATAAATTTCCACAACTACAGATGGAGGTTTGTTCCAGCAATCAACCACCCGCTGGCTAAAGGCAAATTTCCGCACATCTATTCTACAAGTGCCTTTCCTCAATTTGAATTTATGCCTTCCTCAGGTTCCTAATCTGAGCAAGAGGAAGAATCGCATCAGAATAGACTTATTCAAGGCTTTATACACCTCAATCAGATCACCTCGCAGGTGCCTAGTCTCCAGACGCTGCAATTTTCAGAGCTTAAGCCATTCTTGGCAAGACCACCCTTTCGTTCCCCTCACCAATCTTGTTGCTCTTCTCTGTATTCGCTCAAGCAACTCTACATCCTTTCTAAGAAGACTCCAGACCCGTATACAGTACTCAAAGTGTGGCCTGACCTCCATTTCCCTACTAGAAAAATTCCTGTATATCATTTACAATACCCCATGGCCTGCTCTGGAAGCCTCTCTCTCTGTAGCATACTGACATAAATAACCCTGCAACCTTTGTATGATCTGCAACCTTCGATATTAAGCCTGATATTCCTTCATCAATATCTACAAAACATAAATACAAATATACAAAACAACAGTGGGCCCAACACCGAACCCTGGAGGACTCCACTAATAACTGTACATATCATCAAGTGCAGTCATATGTACGCTAACTGCAGTTATGTACGCATCAATCTTTTCATATTGTGAAATTCTACTATTTTGATATAACTTGTTCATTTTATTCAATTATTATTAATCTCTATTGAATTTTTTCCGAAAGAGGAACATCGATTTCGATAGTCGTGTTTTTAATCAAAGATGGACCGAAGACTATTTTTCATTGCGTACGACGAAAAAGCACTATGTTTGTTGAGTAAGGATACTGTATCACTTTTAAAGAACATACTGTAGTTTGTCTCGACAAAAAATTATGCGAAGAGTAGAAGATATTAGAATTAAGAAAACAACAAAACACTGAAAACGTATCGGTCAAGAAATTAATCTGCTGTAAGTGCCAGTTATCAAGTTGTACATTTGAATTTGTTAAACGCTTTTAAAAGCTAATTTTACATAGTGCAGTGAGATGGCTTAGTCGTGGCAATGTATTATATCGTTTATTTAAACTTCGTCGTGAAATTGATAATTTTATGACAGAAAAAAGGGAAACAAATAAAATAACTATCAAATATGGAGTGGCTGTTTGATTTTGCAATTCTTACAGACATTTCTAGTCCTTTAAATGCTCTTAATTTAAAAGTACAAGGCAAAGAAAAATTGGTCTCTGATTTGTATGGTGACATTAAATCGTTTCAGAATACGTTGTTATTATTTAAATCCCAAATTGAGCGAGGCAATTTAGTTCACATTGAATGTTGTACCGAGCTAACATTTAAACACATTTCCGAAGAATCGTTGCCTCTCGTTATTACAATTAGTTTTTGACGAGTTTGAAAGTCGATTTGCTGATACGAGATCCCATGACATAAGCTTGTTTGAGAATCCATTTACTTCTATGGCTGAAAACTACATCCCAGCTTGCAATTTGAACTTATTGATCTTCAAGCCAAAACATGGTTCAAAGTAGAAAGTGCTGTCATCATGTATCAATATTTGTTTCATCTGACATCAGATCAAGCACATCTGCCTTACCTATATTCGACCATTATCTAAATATGTTCCCTCCATATCTGATGACATTGTACCACTTTCTACTTTTATTTCATTGGTATTTTGCTGTACTAATTTTACTTTACAGTTCTCCCACCTTCTATTGACTTAGGATATTAACATTCTTTCACCTTTCACTTATCTACTACACTTCGTTTTCAACTATCCTTACCCTTCTAGTTACTGGCACTTTGTGTAACTTTCACATCCATTTATGCGTACTTTATTCAATATATTAATACAACTTATATATACTCTTGCATCCTTTAATGCTTGTACTTTTTGGTGCATCTGTCATACCTGACTTATTAATCTTTCATTTACTGAAACCATTTCATCAACTGAATACCTTTTTATCCTATGTAACTTTTTAAACATTACCTTTAATGGGTTACATTTAATATTTTTAAATATATATAGATAGATAGATAGTAGTAAGAAAATAAGTAAGTAATAAATAATTTAATGCAATGTAAGTAACGTGTCTAAGATTACGAGATGCACAGTATTATTGTATTAAGAAATAAGATGAGAATTTTCTATATTTTAATTTCATTAATTTTTTTATTTATGAAGGCTATTTGATAAGCTTCTGTCTTCTTATGGGAGAAAACTATTTTTGGTCATATATAAACCTCATAATTTACAACGGTTTGCTTTTAGGTCATTAAAAGAAAGTTTAAAACGTTCAAAATTAGAAATTAAATTATGCTATTTGAGTTTATTGAAATCATATTAAGTCAGGAAGGTTATCTCGTCCTTTTTTTTACAGCCACAGGAATTTATTAAAGTGCTGCAATAGTCGTAATGCAAACAGATTGCGTTCACAACGAATTGCCCTGATAATGCACTACTTTCAAACAAATTGGATCGCCTAAAGATTAATCTGACCAGTTTAAAATACAATACTGTGTCAGGCATCGCCAACAATCTCAAAAATACTTGAAAGATGAGGTTACCGTGACAGCCTGTTTCTGGTCTTGTTCTTCCTCCAGATAGGCTTAACTGACAATAATTCATTTAAATGATAACCCCACCTCAATACTGAACTAGTTCCTCTCACACAGCGAAGTGGGTTCTTCGCTATAAGACGCGCAAACATTTTGTGTTTGAAAGTAGTGCAATACCAGAGCAACTCGTTCTATTGTGAGCATTAACAGCGTTGCATTAACTGCATCCAATTTAAATATATTGGATGCAGAAACATATAAAAAGGCAAGGTATATGTCGAAAAAAAAAACTTCATGTAACTTAAGATATACCTTATAACTTAAAATACCTAATACTTTTAATAAAGAAAATTAACTTATTAATTAAAGCCACACTCTGCCAGTCAGGATGCCATCAGCCATAACTGTGGATGAAATATAATATCATCGCTACCAACAGGACTCACAATTGCAGGCAAAACAATGGTAGATTTGCAACCTCCAATGAAGGCAAGTGTCTTGTTGGCAGGCAATGTCTAACTCTGGGATTTAAATGGGATAAATCAAACAAATAATGGTAGATCATCTTCCAAGGGGACAAACAATAAACAGACATTACTGCGCTAACTTAGTAACTAAATTAAGAAATGCAGTCAAGTCAAAGACACCAAGAAAGCTGATTAAAGGTGTACAGTTTCACTAGGACAATGCGCCCGTTCACATATTGCTCTTACCATGGATAGCAGTTCACCACTGATTGGCTATGATTCTTTCCCAGCTTACCATTCTCTCAGATCTCACCCCATCTGATTTTCGCCTATTCTCGAAACTAAATACCAACTTGTTTGGAAGGAAATTTGGAACAGATGATGAGTTGATAGAGATCGCACACTCCTTTTTTATATAAACTTTGAACAAGCAACTACAAAACTGGGATCAGGTATCTAGATAAAGGGATTTATTATAAAACGAACTTCGTGTATAGAATTACGCATGCCAAATCCATAAAAAAAAAAAAAAAAAAAATCACGTAATTGCAGCTCATCTATAATGATAAGTAACACTTAAAAAAAAAAAAAAAAAAAGAAGAAATAATCCAACTGTAGAGTTCAACAAAGATATATTCTATATGTAGGAATGCAAATTGTGTACTGGCGCAGTTTCTTTATAGTAATAACCTCGTGAACGAGTATTAATTATGATTAATAATTTTCCCTTAAATTATACAAGGGATCCTCGTTATCCGCGGATAATTGGTTCCAGGAAATTCCACTTAAAACGGGGACCAAATTTTCGTAATGTTTATTATTTAAATAAATGAAAGTAGGCATAACATTTTAAGATTCTATATGTATATAATATCGGTGTAGACACACTACAGACAACTCTTAAAGAAAAACTACGGTAGTAGTGTGAAAGGCATCATTTCATCTGGATCTCATATTGAGCACATCCTTCATAACGAGTTGCCCATGTATTGTACTACCTCGAATAAGTATCGCTTCGCTAATTGTGAAGACTATTGGTGCTTATTCTCGGTGGGCACCCACCCAGTGCGCACCGTTTCAAAGCTAGTTGGTTTTTCATCGGTGGGTGGGCAGGTACTCTGGTATCGCAAGTGAAGCTTTTCTTATTCTAGGTAGTGCAATACATGGGCAACTCGTTGTGAAGGACGAGTAGTATGGTGTATCTACACCGATATTATAGAGTAATGGTTATGTACAGGGTGGCCATAATTTAAGTATCCCCATTCAGAGCTCTAAGTTATAAGCGGAATGCCACCAAAATTAGTAAGTACACTATTCGAGGCATGGGGAGAAGGATCCCATGAAAAAGAAAAAAAAGTTAGTTCCAAAATTTACCGATATGGGATAATATGGCGCTGTAGAAGAGGAAGGACATGACAAAGTACCAACAAATAAATAAGACAAACCTTAATGAAATTACAAATTTTTATTTGTGCTCTTTGCATAAATACAGAAAGAAACTGAATTGCACTAAAGTTTTAAATCCAAACTAAAAAAATAAGACACCTAAGAGAGCAGAAAATTTGCATTAATCTGAGTTAATTTAATGTTTCCAGCAACAGAGAGCTATAAAGGCGAACATTGCAAGCGTATTCTGTAAGTTTACTGTTAACATTATTCCTCAACTGCAGCAAAGAGGAGGCCTGGATGAGACAATTTTTATGCAGGGTGGGGCTCCTCTTCATATGGCGTGACCAAAACACCAGCAGCTTCTCCGGCATCACTTTACTGCAGAAAGAGTCATTAGTCATTTGTTTCCCATTGCATGGCCACCACGTCACCTGACCTCACACCTTGTGATTTTTGGCTGTGGAGTCATCTCAAGGCCAATGTCTATCGAGGAATGTCCCTAATCTGGCTGTCTTAAAGGACAACGTAACGCAACATGTGAAGAACATTACTCCAGAGATGTTGCATTCCGCAGTGGAGTACACTGTACATCGAATGCAATTTCTGGTCCAGAACAATGGTAATCACATGGAAAACCAACTTTGACGTCATCGACCATCGGGAGTAGACTGTGAGTGAGTTTGGAGCTGTGAAACCATTTCCTCTGGCACTTCAGTTCACTTTCTTTTTGTTTTTTTGCAAAGGGCAAATAAAAAATTGTAATTTCATTAAGGTTTGTCTTATTTATTTCTTGGTACTTTGTCATGTCTTTCCTCTTGTACAGCGCCATATTATATTATATTAGTTCAAAATCTGCCAATATCCCCTATCGGCAAATTTTGAACTAATTTTTTTTCCAAGGATTTCTCCCCATGCCTCGAATAGTTTACTTACTAATTTTGGTGGCATTCCATATATTACTTAGAGCTACACAGAGCTCTGAATAGTGATACTTAAATTATGACCACCCTGTACTTGTACATAGTGAAAAATGGATGAAGGAACTGAAAAATGGGAAAATTATTTTATTAGACATGTTTTATTATAAAAGAAGATTGTTCCACAAAAAAATATTCAAGTGCCTGGTCAATTTTCTCAAGGAAAAAAGCTTTAATTCTTTAATTTTCAAATCCTCGTAACTGCCGGGACTCGAATAATGAATACTTGGATACCGGGGCCTCCCTGTAGTTAATATTTATTCAACATCCATTTAATATTTGTTCCATTTTCGATTATATTATTATTATACGTATCATTTACACTGAAAGGACAGAATTCATGGGATACCTGGTTCCTGAGCAACGCGACGCTGTCACGCCTCTTGCTAGTAAACGAAACCACCTCTTGGCAGGTATATAGGTACACTGCATTCACCTCCCAGGGCTAAAAGGAGCAACAATGGACTGTGATGCATGTCCACTACTAGAGCCAATAGGCTCTCAACATGCTGAGACCCGAAGAATGGAAGACGATCTCAATCTTCCAAAAAGAATGAAAAAGGACTGTAACAAATCAGAACCACCAGCTTTTCTGATTATACATTCTTTATCGACCAGCCGCTAAGCAGACTCTCTCCCTTTGTCATCCAGAAATGTCTGGAGAATGCAGCAGGTACACCGAAAATGGTGAAAAGGCTCCAATCAGAAGATCTTTTAATTCAGACCACTCAAGCATTCAGAATTTTTACTAAAAATGTCATCTATAAGCGGAATCCCAATCAAAGTCTCACCACATAACACCTTGAACTCCTAAAAAGAAGTAATAAGTGAGTGGGATTTGTTAAACGTAACCGAAGAGGAGATAGTCATGGAATTACTAGAACAGAAAGTAACTCAAGCAAGAAGAATTATGATAAAGAAGAATGACAAACTTGTTCCCACACGTAATATTATACTGACCTTTAGTACACCGAATTTGCTGACCTCAGTTAAAGCAGGCTACCTAAACTGCCATATCCGCCCATACATTCCAAACCCCTTAAGATGTTTCAAGTGCCAAAAGTTTGGTCACTCCCACACAACATGCAGAGGCGAAACTACTTGTCCTAACTGCGGGTCAAAAAACCATCCACAAACAGAGTGTACTGCAAAGGCTCCGGAATGTCCAAATGCAAGAATGACCATCCAACATACTGAAAATCATGCGAACTCTGGAAAATTGAAAAAGAATACAAAAGTACAAGATCGAGAATAAGGTCACATATCAAGAAAGCAAATAAAGTCAACTATCGCAAAAACCACGTACGCTTCCGTTACGCTAAAGTGCCAAGCTGTTTCAACCCAAACTGAGGTATCAATTCTGCCCAATGCATCCATTGCAGAATGGGCACGATCTGTGCTATCAACATCTCAACCTACCACCAAACCCGTTCTAGTTGATGAAATAAGTAATACCCCTATCACAGTTCCGCCTAAAATAAAATCATGTGATAAAATGTCTAATAAATCACGAAGGCAACAAGCGACTGAATTACAAAAGACAAACTCAAATAGAATGGACTCTGAAAATATAGCTACACACGATGAAACAGTCCTTGATCTTCATGCAGAAGATGATATGGAGACTGGATTTTCATCAGGTCAAACTGATGACGTAGAAGAGAGTACAGATCCCGGACGTCCCAATTTTCCTAGAAAAGATAAAATGAAATATGACCATCAAAAGCAAACTACTCACAAGAAACAGACAGACTCGCCTTCCCTCCTCAAACCCAGATAATGCAGAACATTGTTCAATGGAATTGTAGAGGTTTACGCAGCAATACCGATGACATCTATGATTTAATCTCCCGATATGGTCCTATAGCCGTTTGCACACAAGAGACTAATCTAACTCCACAAGTAACTCCATCAATCAGAAATTTTACGTTTTACAGAAAAGATAGAAACTCCTCATTATCCACACGTGGAGGCGTCGCGATTCTAGTTGACTCTAAAATACCTTCTAGAAACATTCCGCTTCAAACCCACTTAGAAGCTATTGCTGTACGTGTATCAGTTGGGCAAATTCTAACTCTAGTATCTCTGTATACCTTCCACCTAACAAGATGTACACGTTTAAAGAACTAGAAGACCTTATAAGACAGATACCACCACCGTTTTGTATCCTTGGTGATTTCAATGCGCATCATCCATTGTGGGGATCGAACCACATGGACAATAGAGGACACTTGATCGAGACGATATTAGACCAACTGAATCTAACATTATTGAACACTGGTGAAAATACTTATACTCACCTTCCCTCTGGATCTATGTCAGCAATTGATTTAACTCTCTGTTTCCCCATATTATATCCCAGTATAGAATGGACAGTTTTAAAAGACCAACACAATAGTGATCACTTTAAAATCATATGCAGAATCCAAACACTTCAAACATCATACCCTGATAATCGCTCAAAATGGAAATTGTCCAGAGCAGATTGGGAAAAGTTTTCAACCCGTCTTTCTTTTGATAGCCAATTGATCAGACTACGACCCATTGATGATGTCACAGAGCATATTACCAGGTAAATACTGACCATTACCTCCGAAGTGCCGACCGGGCTAGCCGAATGGGTAAAGTACCTGCCCGGCAACCCAAAGGTCGCGGGTTCGATTCCCGCCTCGGGCTTGGATCAAAGTACTGCAAAAACCTTGGGAGGTGCAATATGGCCACAGAAGCCGATGCGCCAACAACTACCAAATCAATCAATCAACCTCCGAAGCAATACCTCAAGCCTCCACATGTAAACACAAAAACCTCAAACACTGGTGGAATGAAGCTTGTACCAATGCCAAAAAGGAAAAAAATAAAGCTTGGAACCTGTTCCAGAAGTTGCCAACAATCTAATTCAATATAAAAGGCTCGACAAATTAGAAGAAAAGCCAAAAAGGAATCATGGATACAGTTTGCTTTCACTATTACAAAGGATACTAGCAGTCGTCTCATCTGGAAAAAGATTCGGCAATTAAATGGGAAATATCCCCCTCTTCCTTCTCCCATCTTAATCAAAAATGGAGAGGAAATTTCTTCTGAAGAAGAAATAGCTAACGCCCTTGCAGAGAATTTCTACCAAACATCTGCCACGTCAGCATATGACAACTCCTTTCTTAAAATCAAAGCTTCGGCTGAAAGATACAAAATAAAATTCCATACTACCCAATATATTGCCTATAATCAACCGTTTAACCTATTTGAACTGCATTAAATAGATTACCCAACAGTGCAACTGGACCTGATGGTATATATTATGTAATGCTGAAACATATAAACAGTACGGCCTTGAATTTACTATTAATGTTCTATAATCGGATTTTTCTTGAAGGTACATATCCATCTTCCTGGCATCGTTCCATCATTTTAGCCTTTCTTAAACCAGAAAAAGATCACTCACTTCCAGAAAATTACCGACCTATTTCTCTAACCAGCTGCCTAAGTAAAATCCTAGAAAGAATGATACACAGACGGCTTACCTGGGTTCTTGAAACTAAAGCACTCATGAACATCAATCAGTTTGGTTTCCGACAAAACAGAACCACTTTGGATCTAATGGTGAAAGTCAAGACTAACATCCGCAATGCTTACATCAAAAATGAACATCTTGTAATGGTAAGTCTCAATATAGAAAAGGCTTTCGACACTACCTGGAGGTATGGCATATTAAGAGAACTTCATTCCATAGGAGTGCGAGGGCACTTACCAGAATTCGTTAAAAATTTTCTTCAACACAGAACCTTTCAGGTCCGCTATCAATCTGTACCTTCTCGGTCCTACACTCAAGAAGAAAGTATCCCACAAGGATCAGTACTGAGCTCTACCCCTTTTTTCACTTAGACCGAACAACATCCCAAATACTATAGAACTATATATGTATGCTGATGATCTAACTATATCTTGCCGTTCACAAAGTATTCATACCATTGAAAGACAGCTGCAACTCTCCATAAATAAGTTGGAGACATGGGCAATGCAGAATGGATATCGTTTATCAGATCAATAAACAATTGCAGTTCACTTTTGCAAAAAACGTAAGCTACACCAGGAACCGGAACTCAGATTAAAAAACCATTTGATCCTTCTCACCAGTTACCTTCGTTTCCTAGGCTTAATATTGGACACCAAACTGAACTTTGTTCCACATATAACATACCTCCGAACAGTTTGTCTAAAGAAATTTAATATACTTAGGTCCATTTCTACTATGACATGGGGAGCTGATAGGTACACTCTATTACATTTGTGTCGTGCTATGATCAGATCTCGTTTAGACTACGGTGCTATCGTATATGATTCAGCTAGGAAAAGTGCATTAATCAGACTTAATTCCATCCAACACAGCGCCCTTCGTACTGCTCTGGGTGCATTTAGAACATCCCCTGTTCAGAGTCTGTATGTAGAGGCACACGAACCTCCACTTCACCTTCGAAGGAAAATATTGCTTCTAAATTATGCAGCTAAAATTCTAAGCCTTCCAGACCATCCCGTTCGACCGTTCCTTTCCAACTCTGAATATAACAGTAAACCGACTGAAAATAGACCAACTGGCATTAGATTAAAAGATTTGCTTCACACCCGGAATATTGATTTTGATAACATACTGCAAGAGAGCGATATTCCTGACCCACCCTGGTCTGTAAATCTCGCTCACTGTGATACCCACTTTCAGCAATGGGGAAAGAACTCCCTGGCAGATGAAAATATCAAACAACTACATAAAGAACATGCCCTCAACAATATACAAAAAAAAAAACTACTAAATATATACAGATGGCTCAAAAACAGGTTCTGCCGTTGGTGCCGCAGCTGTGTTTCCGTCTTTTACAGTCTCCATATCACTACCAGTTGAATGAAGCAGACTGCTGAGTTATGTGCAATCGACCTAGCCTTACAGAATATTAATACTCTCCACAATACTAGCAGTATAATATACAGTGATTCATTGAGTGCAGTGTCTGCTTTGGGCAATCAATTTTCAATATCACAACCAATCAAAGAACAAATCATTTGCTGTTTAAACCATCTACGAAGTAGGAATCATTCAGTGAAATTCTGCTGGATCCCAGGGCATTCTGGTATCTTAGGCAATGAGAGAGCAGATCAGGCAGCCAAAAAACCAAGCAGTACAACACCAGCAAATTACCAAGTACCATATAGAGATTATTTGAAGCATTTAAAAAAGTCTGTATGTTTCAGTGGTCCGAAATATGGAAGTCACAAAGTAATAACAAATTGCTCCAAATCAAAGAAGAACCAGCGTTATGGATTTCCAGCTTCAGAAAATAGACAGGAAGAAGTTGTACTAGCAAGACTAAAGATTGAACATACGCACCTAACTCATATGTTTCTACTCATGGGGGATGACCCACCTCGATGCACACATTGTTCACTACCGCTTACAGTCAAGCATATACTTTTAGATTGTCCTCACTATTCCCATTTCAGAAGTACTTTCCACTCTCAATCACAACTGCAAGTACCGCTATCGCTTAACCACATGATTGGCAATAGTGCTAACCTAGCTACACTCTATACCTTTCTGAAGCAAATACATATATATGAATTCCTCTGATGCCAAAATGGAACACATTATATTACTTTAGGATAATAATATAGGACCTGGCACATTTTGGCCTTAGCTGCCCTTGTGCCCTTAAACACCAATACCAATACTGCATTCACGTAGACAGTAATTCGATGTCACTATGGATAAACGTCGTGAGTTAACCCACTTTCAAAAGGGATGATAGTGGGTGCCCGACGCACGGGTTACTCTATCGCGGAGGTGGTACAGAAATTGTATTATCCCCGTTTGACAGTATCAAGAGTGTATCGGGAATACGCCATTTCCGGAATAACATCTCATCATGGACAGCGCTGTGGGGGGGGAGAAAAGTGGTGAATAAACGTGACCATCGACGTCTGTCTCGCATTGTTTCAGCCAACCGGAAGGCGACAGTCGCACAAATCACTGCCAACTTCAACGAGGGAGATTCCGGAAACGTCTCCACCAAGACCACCGGGCGATCATTAACTGCAATAGGTTATGTGAGTCGCCGACCCACCAGAATCCCATTACAAACACCACGACACAGGACTGTAAGCCTCAACTGTGCCAAAGAACATTGGGACTGGACCTTGGATGATTGGAGACCGGTCTCCTGTCCCATGAGTTCCAATGCCAGTTATTTCGTGCAGACGGGAGGGTGGGTATCTAGCGGAAACCGCACGAAGCTATGCACCCGTCATGTCAACAAGGAACTGTTCGGACAGGTGGAAGGTCGGAAATGGTCTGAAGCGTGTTCAATGGCACACTTTCGAACCTCTGATACGTCTACACGCACTTCTGAACGGTCCAGGTTACGTGTCCATCCTTGCAGACCATCTGCATTCCTTCATGGTCATCGTGCACCCACGGGGCAATGGACTGTTCTAGCAAGACAATGCGCCTTCCCACAGAGCCGTGGTGACTAGAATATGGTTCGAAGAGCATTCCGAAGATTTCACCACCATGAAATGGTCCCGTCCACCGGAGATGCACCCCGTGGAGCATCTTTGGTGGTTGTTGTTGTTGTGGGGGGTTTCATGGCGCATAAGCTACTTTGGCTATAATGCGCCTATTCATTATAATAAAAAGGAAATGAGAGTGTATCGTACCGTCTGAAAAGTCCTTAATCAGAAAAGATTAAAAATTTCAGTTTGTTGAGAAAGCGGAAAAAATCAGAAATATTGTCCTTGTCACCAATTAAATTCTCTAGGGTTATTGGTTGTTGAAGGAAAACCAGTGATTGTAGGGTTGAAATTCTGTCTTGTTTATGGTAAGGGCGCTCAATGAGAATGCGTTTAACAGTCATATTTATATAGCAATGTGGACACTGTGGTGGATCATCTCCTGTGAGTAAATGAAGGTGGGTCAGGTAAGTATGACCTATTCTTGCTCTTGAAAGGATTACTTCTTCTCGTCTTGATGTCCGGACACTGGAGAGCCATATTTTCAGAACCTGTTTAATTTGAAAGAGTTTATTATTAGTTTGAGAGTGCCAGATTGTTGTCCATTCTGCTAGGCATGCAGCATGAATGATTTGTACATAGTCTGATGCTGGAATAGGGATATTTGTTAAATCTAAGCTGGTTGGGTTTTTTGCTGCTTTATAAGCCAGTTGATTGCGTAGTATACCAGAATGTGCTGGTATCCAACAGAAGGTGACTAGTTGGTGGCGTTCTTCAGTCTTCAGTAATAATTTTCTAATTTCATTTAGAACAGGGTGGAATTTATCTGGGGAATTACACAAAGCCGTGATTGAGCTGAGGGAAATCAATGTAAATTACAGGTTTTAAAGATCAGTCAGAAGAGAGATTTTGTAAAGCTAATTTAATTGCATACAGTTCGGCTGAGAAGATACTGAAGTCAGATGGAAGGGATGTTGATACGATTCTATTCGGAAACACTGCCGCTGCTCCAACGTTTGAATTGGATTTTGAGCCATCTTTGTATATATTGGAAAAAAAAAAAAAAAAAAAAACAATATATCTTTGAGTGTGAACTGCATGAAGATGAAGTTGTCTGATATTTGATGCTTGCAAAATATTCTTTCCCCATTGACAGAGGTAAGTGTCACAGGTCGGTATAGGAGGTGGAGCCCATGGTGGTTGACAGGGGCGGGCAGAAGGGGAAGTAAAGTGTAAAGTGTTTTCGTGTCAAACGGCACCAGGGGTTTCCCCCATCTCCGCGTGGTTTTCTTTGTGGGTGTAACAGATCACTGTTAAGGCCAGAGATTTAAAGGTGTATGGGATTTGGAAGTATTGTGTTGTGTATCGTTGTTCCTCTGGCCATTTAGCCGCTAGACCCCTGCTGGGGCCCAACGTTGCCCACACTCAGCCCCGTGGAGGCAGACCAGGTACATCCAGCATAATTATTTACTCTGGCAGGCCCTGCCATCTATTTTCCTGAGATTTCAGTGGCTAGGGCCTAAAAAAAAAAAAAAAAAAAAAAAATAGTAATAATAAATAAAATAAAATAAATAAAAATAATAATAATAACGCGATTTTAAGGGGTGGTTCGCTAATGAGGTTAAGTTTCGGAATTGATGCACGATTTGGCTGTTATAATTTGGAAGTTTAAGTTTTTGTCGTGTCGTGTGGAGCGTACACTGTGATGTATAGAGAGAGAGAGAGAGAGAGAGAGAGAGAGAGAGTGGGGGGAAAGACTGAAGACTGGAGGGGAAAGACAGAAGTATGAGGCCAATAGGGTAGACGACCCCAGATATCAGTGTGGCATGCCCATGCCGCACCAGGAGAAGTAAACGGGGGAGACGGGGAAGGGGACGGTCCGGCCCCTCCCACCGCCAGGATATGGAGAGAAAGTGGGCCAGACTAGGTGTCCAACCCAGATCGTTAAAAGGCGAGGCAACAGCGTAGCTGCGGTCACAGTCATGGTTTTTGGATGTTCAGTTCAGTGTCACTTCAGGTAGGTCACAGTCTTGGTTCAGTCTCACTTGTCTCGTGTTCATCTTATGGGATCAGGAAGAGGAGTGATGACTCTGGTCAGTTTGTAGTACTGCTTTGATGTCAATTCAGGTAGTCATATTCGTTGAGAGCAGTCCTGGCCATTTGCACCAAGTCATGAATGGAGAGTTATCTTTGTTGGTAATTTCTTCTGATCAGTTGTAGTCATGCGGTATGTTCATGCTGTAGTCTCCTCTTTGGTTAGTTTCAATGGAGTTCTATTCAGATGTTTCCATATTGTTGCGGATAGCGATTTCTGTTCTCCTTCTGTTAAAGATGTCCTGGGCGCAGCGGCTGAACGCGGTGTACTCGTCTTCCGAATCCAGAAGGTGATGCTCATTGTCTTTTGGTACAAACTTTATACTGGTGATGAGTACTGATCTTTGTTCCTCATAGCATTCACATTTGTGCATGATATGTTGCCACGTCTCCATATTGCCACAGATGCAAGTTGGGTCCTCGGTCAGTCCGATCAGTCCGGTCAGTTTTGCGTTAAAGGGCCCATGGCCCGTCAGGAGGAAGGTGGTGTTCAGTCCTGGGTAGAACCATTTCGGGGCTTTTGGATAGGTCTTGTCTACGTAGGGTATAAATTTCCGTGTGAATTCACCCTTGGTCGTCTCTTGCCATCTCCTCTGACAAGTTTCTTTCAGGTGTTCCATGATTTTCTGTTTTTCCATTCGGTCGTTGTTTGTAGGGTCCAGTGTAAAAGTGTCAAACGTGGTCGGTGTTCCCTTTGCCAGGTAGTACATCAACCCACATCTCGCCACCTCCAGGTCCAGAGGGAGAGTTCCCGCCAGGACCTGCAGCGCACAGGTACTCACCGTGTTACACGCCCTGGTGATGGTGAGGAGTATTTTTCGCTATATTGTATCGAGGATTCTTTTATTTACTGCAGTTCTTGCTTTGACGTACCATATTGGGGCTCCATAAGTAATTGCTGGGACGAAAATTGCTTTATAGTAGAGGGATAATGTTCTTTTGTTTAGTCCCCAGTCTCTGCGTGTTACTCTGACTACTAGTGCTGCGTATTTTCTCAGCTTCTCCTTCAGATATAAGAGGTGTTGTTTAAAGGACAGGTTGGAATCTAGGATAATGCCTAGGTATTTCATCTGTTTTGCCAGTTTGATTGTGCTTCCCCTTACTTTTATCTGGGGCGGCCGTCTGATGTCGAGTGTTCCTCTCAGTAGAATTGAGTTCGTTTTGGTCGGGGAAATCTCCAGTGTATGCAGGTTTGCCCAGTCCTGGAGCACTTGCAGTGCATGGTTTGCACGGGCTTCTAACTGTGATCTAGAGCTCGCTGCCACCGTTAGGACGAGATCATCCGCGAAAGCTTGTGCGTTGACATCACCCAAGTCGAGTGCCAGGAATTCATCAAAAACAATGTTCCACAGGAGCGGCCCCAGGACAGATCCCTGCGGGCAGCCCCTGCGGACCGATCTTGTCAGGCCCCGGAACGGTGCCATTACCCTGATTTTTCTATCTGAGAGGTAGGATCTAATGCAATTATATAAATTCATGGGGATTTTTGCCGTGCGGGGGCAGAAGGGGAATATGCCCCACCCCTTAACCAAAAATTTTAAATTAAAGAAAAAGAATGCAGGAGGTATTCTATAAATCTCAAATTCTGGGCGCCATGACTCCCTTTCGATGATACCTGGATACGCCACTGGTGGTTGAGTACAAGTTGCTATCTGTTGTACGGAATGGAAGGAAACATTCCAAACCTGCATTAGTTCAAGAAGGCGAAGACCAGCTGGTTTTACTATGCTTGGTTTATTTCTGAGAAGATTTTCTAATGGTGGATTGAACAGGTATACTGAATGGGATGCGAGGCACAACTTTGTATCTTGACAGAGTACTTCAGCAATAGCGATTTCCTAGGTAAAGATAGTGGGGGGCTCGTGAGCGTCAATGTAAAGGCTATGTGCTGGCGATGTTCTGAATGCGCCAAGTGCAATTTTCAGTGCACTGTGTTGAACTGGATCAAGCCAACGTAATGCGCTCTTTCTGGCAGAGTCATAAATGGGAGCTCCATGATCAAGACGGGATCTGATTAATGTCCTGTATAATCGAAGAAGGGAGGTACGATCTGCACCCCACGTTTGAGCACATAAAGCTCTGAGTATGTTTATCTTTTTTTAGGCAGGCAGTACCTACTTTTTTAATGTACTCTAAGAAATTTAGCTTGTTGTCCATGATTAAACCTAGAAATCTAATGTTACTTGTAACTGGGACTGAGATATTAGAGATGTGAAGTTCAGGATCCAGATGAAACTTGCGTTGTCTACAAAAATGGATAGCAACTGTTTTCTGCTGCGAAAGCCTATAGCCGTTAAGGCTGGCCCATTGCTGTATTTTATTTAGTGATATCTGAAGCTGTCGTTCAATAGATGCCATGTTTTGGGAATGACAGGAGATGGAAAGGTCATCTGCATAAAGGTAAGTCTCAACTGTATTTGGAAGCTGCTTAGTGATAGAATCTATTCTCAGAGCAAAAAGAGTGGCACTCAGTACTGATCCCTGTGAAACACCGTCTTCCTGAATGAAAGTTGCAGAAAGGGCATGTTGGTATCGAACTTGAAACGATCTAGTGTGTAGAAAATTCTTTACAAATATAGGAAGGTTGCCCCGCAGACCAAGAGAGTAAAGATCTCTTAGTATGCCATGCCGCCAGATGGTGTCAAAGGTCTTCTCTATATTTATTGAAACCATTACTAGATGTTTATGTTTAACAAAGGCATTACGAATGAAAATTCAGCCTTAACCATAAAGTCCAAGCATGACCTGTTTTGACGAAAGCCATACTGACTATCGCTCATTAACCGTTCTGACTCAATGATCCAGACAAGTCTACTGTGGACAATTTTTTCTAGGATTTTGCTGCGGCAGCTTGAGAGGGATATTGGTCTATAGCTATGGGGATTGGCTGAATCTTTTCCAGACTTTTAGGAACGCCAAAACAGTAGAATGATGCCAAGAAGCTGGATAAACATTTTCTAGAAAAATACGGTTGTAAAAGGCCAGGAAGAGGCGCAAAGCTTTGTCATCGAGATGTTGTAGCATGACGTAATAGATTGCATCTGGTCCGGCAGCACCATTGTGGGATGTTCCAATGGCATGCAACAGTACTGGATATTGTAGAGGTTTATTATATGGCAGAAGGAGGGCAGTTTGGAAGTTAATAGAATGCTGTTCTGCAGTGTTTTTAATTCTTTGTAATGTGGAAATATGTACAGGGCGGCACTAGAACGTCTGTTCAACTCTGCCTCGTGTCTCTGTGAAGAACAGTATCACTACAAATGGGCCGATATGTGTGTGGTGTAGGTTTCTGTGTATTATGTGTGTGTTCTATTGTTGTGTCTGGCTGCTTGGCTACCCAGAAGCATCAGCCACCTGGACAGATGATTCTGAGTACTCCTCCACACCACGGGAAGGTGGGCCAATTCCAGTAGAGCACGTAATGTCTCAAAAGAGACTCTAACCCATCTAGTGATGCCAAAAGGTGGGCTAGTATCTTCCGGGGCCCATTCCAGAGGAAAAGAAAAGAGCAAGAAACGGAAGAAAGAAAAAAAAACAAAAAAAAAAAAAAAAAAACCAACCCGTGGTTGGGAAAAAAAAAAAAGACACATTGATGATAGTTGGGATAAAAAAATAATAATGAATAAATATTAATAATTATGAAAAAACAGTAAATGATACAATTTTAAAATAATAACAATAATAAACAAAAATAATAATAAAAAAGAGGGTGTAAAAAAAAGAAAGAAAGAAAGAAAGAAAGAAAAGTAGTTTTTAATAAGTATTCTTGTATCCAGGATAATTCAGATTCTAAAGGCCATCAGAACTGATGGCCTTTAGAATCAGTGCAGTGAAAATTCTTTCGTACATGAACCAAAGGAGAAAATATATCGAATTTTGATGCAATTATGCTAAATTCATGAGCAGCCCAGCACTGCGCAGAAATTTCTGAGTGTTCCCTGAAAGTAGATGTTTTTTCATCCAGGACAGCGGAGAAGCAAACTATTGTCCCGCTTACACAGGTGTATTTGGTGGATTGTTTTGATGCGCTACTCCGGCGTTGATTCTCTTTCTGCGAGCAAACACCTCGCAGGCAAAGTTCTGAAGAGCTGAGAGATGGTTCTTATTCTGCAGAAGAAGTATTTCCTCCCGTCCTGGAGAGAGACCTGGAACGCCAGTTCGGAGTTTCACCCTAAGATCGTCGTAGGTTGCAATTAAAGAGCAAGCAGGTGACTCCGATCTTCTGTATTCCCGCAGCTGCAGAGATCGGTGTGATGCAAGCGAAACAGAGGTTTTTGATTGAGAGAGCCATGTCCCGTTTCCAGAAAGGAAGTTTCCATAGTTAAAGAGCACCAGATTTTAACCGATTTAGACAATAAGAAGGTCACATCAGGCAAGAATTTTCTTGTGGCTGCTCCAAGCGGGGTAGTGTCCCATCTGGTCTGCCAGATGCCAATTAGCTCGTTAAAGCATCTGGATTTCTCTTTTTTTAGATTTTCATTTAAATTTAGCTGGATACCAAGCAATTCTGAAGTGTTTTGTGTCGAAAGCAGAGGCCACAATAGATGACAAATATATTCAACGGAAGGGACCCTGCGATAACTTCCACTGCAGCGGTGGAAACTGTTCTACAGCCTCCGAGAATAGAGAGGAGCATGTTCCACTGGATGGAATTCAGTTTTAACCTCATTTTTCACTATTTCTTGTTTCGCATCATGAACTGGATCAGGTGAAACCATCAATTCCAGTTGATGGTTTCACTCCCACCTATCCTGGTAGCTAAAGATTTTTATTATTCTAAAATTAAACGATTAATATTTAACGTTTATCAATAAACGTAAAATGATAATTTTATAAGGTACTTCATAAAACTCGAAGATTTGTTTATAATGATAATGTAAAAATACAGTTTTTAATTGAGTTAAATTTGTTGATTTTTCTGTTAATATAATTTTATAATTTTTTTTTTTTTTTTTTGAAATTGTCAACGTATTTTGGAAAACAATTAACTTACCTTATTATTATATATAAGGCTTTTGTTGAACATTATATATGTTTTCTGTAACGCCACCTGTCGTGCATTTTTAAATTTAATATTTTTTTCTGAAATTTAAAGGTGGCAATCAGAGAAAACACTTATATTTATGTACATTGAGAGTTGTTTTGAAGTGCAAATCTACAAACTTTTACAAAATTCTCTTAATAATCTAATTAGGTTAAATAATTAATTTACAGTACAGGTGTAATTAATAGAAGTACAATAAATAGAAGTTAATAGTGGGTTAGAATACACTCGTTTAGCAGTCACCCGATTTCAACCATGTGTTATGCGCGCACTCATAAAGCCCAACAACGCCACCTACCATGTTTTTTTTTTTTTTTTTTTAAATAGCAGACTTCTCGATATTCTCGTGAATCGTTGTGGACAGTTTCGTATTTGATACTATATTTAATTTCGTATTCCATTGTATAAAACTGCTCTTTTTGCTTTTTGAAAAAAAGTGGTGTCCTTAAAGAAATACTTTTTTTTTAATAAAGATATTTTGGATAGTAAATAATTAGTAATATCTTATTAAGTTTAAAAGTTGCAGTAATAAAATATAAGTTAAAAAATAGTGTTAATCTTCTCACTTATAAATTGTATTTTCTATTTACTTTAACCTCAGAAAAATGTACTCTTCGGAAATGGTAAGATTTATTAATGTGCACTGAACTTCCTTGCCCTCCACCATTCTTTCTCTTCCTTTTCTTCCCTCAAAGGCCGACCACACTTTAGGGTTTCACCAACAGCATTTTAAATTACCCTTCTTTGATGTAATAAATTATAAATTTGATTTCAATTCGTTTTCGCTTTTGTGAACCGTTGTGGACAGTTTCGTATTTGATATTATATTTAATTTCGTATTCCATAGCATATATTTAATTTCGTATTCCATAGTACATATATTTAATTTCGTATTAAATAGTTGTTGATTTATAATAATAATAAAAACTATATATCAAGGTTATTTACAGCAAATTTTGCCACCATAATTAAAGATGTAATTGAGGATGGGGTAAATATGTATAATTGCTACAATATTTGTTTGTAACAGATAGTCATTAACTGTGGATCATTTACAGCATCGCGTGACAAAAGGGGGTGCATTTTGAAAGATCATCTTACGATGTGCCACATCTAGAAATTGAGAACGATGTCTTAAATCTGTATGATAAAGCAGGTTGTTCCGATTGCTACATTTCAGTTTCTTTGGCAATGTTTGTTTAAATTTCACAGAATGTACGAGTAAAATTATCCGAAGTAATACAATCAGAAAACAGTACATCTACATTATAGCATGCGTCCAAAATAACAGTTCTACATCAATTACCAGACTGTGCCCCCCCAAAATCACTTGTATTCAAGTTTCTTCTAGGGATTTTTCTTTTTAATCTCTCAATATTTTGAAATAATGAAAAACTATTAATAATTGTTTATTATTTTTATATTATTACATTTTGTTTTTACAAATCTTTACAATTTGTTAACAATTGACCAGACATGTTGATAATATAAACAGAACTAATCAGAAGGATATTTTTTTTGCCCATTTATCGGCAAAATCTTTGAAGATTTTCTCAAAATTTAAATTCCTTGCTTCGTCTCTTTCAATGGATAAAATAGCAAGGTTGGTGAGTCTCTCTCTCTTGAAGCGTTGCCGACCTTAGATATGTTTTAATTAAATAGTTTATTACATAATTTGTATAATTTAATTAATTATGTTTTAATTAACTTAAATCGGGAAAAGTTTCTTTCTCCAGACGCTACAGTCACTGGAATCGTTAAAAATATTCTTAGCGATATGAATAAATTCGGAAATCCAGTGGCTCTCTCATTAGTTGGGAGAAATTAAAACATTTAAAGGATTTTCGAAGCACGATTCTGAAAGAATTGGTGTAATAATAATAATTTTTTTTTTTTTGTGGCAACAACTAAGATTTGTTTAAAGCCAGTTTCTCTATACTTTGACATCCAGTGCAGAAGGTTTTAAAATGAAGAAGAAAGAGCTGTAGCAAGATCTGTAGAATCACTTTGCAGTTCTTTACTTAGGCTGCAAAATTAGCATTGCATTGCGCACAAAGCAAATCAAATCGATGCATACTTCTCTCATGAACCACCCAATCTAAAATACAATACATGTCGGTGTCCAATGAAATATTAAGGAAATGGCAAGCTTCTATTGCTTTTTGATTTGAAATAGCTCGACAAATCTTTTTGAAAGGCCTAAATATAAAATTTCGTGAAAATCCGTCCACGAGTTGTTACATGCGGACGGACGGACATGATGAAGACAATAGGTGCATTATGCATATACGCTAATGTGCCTAAAAAGATCCAACATATGTACCGTTGTTGATTATCCAACTGAACAAGGCGGTGTGCAAGATGTGTACTATTTCTTCATCAACGCGCAATACTTAGTGACAAGACAAAAAGGTATCCAAGCGACCCATTTTTAATGCTGAAATGACTCATCTCTATCGCACTCCTCAAGGACGTAAGATGACAAGGGAATTGATCTGAGGAGGTTGAGGTTAAGACGCTGAATCATATTTTGTAATGATTGGATGAAACAAGTACTGGTTTTATAACGTAGTACCTGTACCTCAAATAATACCCATCACATCGAAAGAGAGCTTTATGTATTATAACAATCCCATTAACTTTAACATTATCGCCATTGCAATAAATTATTACTGCAACCGTATAAACAAACAAATCATATTTGTGTGTGTATTTGCACGTGAATGTTCAAGTTGTGCCTACTTAGCATCCTTCTTTATTGTACACAGGGCCGCGTTAATCCTTAGTTTTGCACTAAGGATGTCTACAGATGATGCTTATCTCATTAACTTACTGGTGGAATGTTCTTTAGCCCTGTTCAGTGTCGTATCCAGGTATGATTGTAAGGGGGGGGAATGGAAATCGGGTCCATCGTAAGATGTTACCTGGACCATGTTACGTTAGATGACCATGGCGACCAGGCTTTTCAGCTTTTTTTTTTGAGAACGCCTTCTGCGTTCTGTTTCGTTAATTTCAAATTTTTGTTAAGGAACGGCATATGCCCCCTCTATCTACCCCTGAATACGCCCCTGGCCCTGTTTGAACGATCTACATGAGTCGTGACTTTACAAGTTGGACTGAGTTTTTGGTTGGATGTCTATACTCCCGTTTCAAACCGATTAACTGAAACCCAAACAAAAAGATCTTCAAAAATGCCTCCGATTTATGATGGAACTCAACCCCACAGTTTTTCAGAAGAGTTCCAACTGACTAAGCTACTACGCTGATGCAAAAGTATCACCACTGGTGAGAAGAAGCAAATAACTCCATTTTTACACTCCAGGAAATATTTCTTACATTCCAATTTCTCCAGCTTCGTGCTGAAAGAATATGGCAAGCGGGAATTCTTCGCATCTTTGCCGTGGTGCATCAGCGGAACAGGGACACCTCACTGCTAAGAAAGGGAAGGCGTCGGATATGAAAGAGTTATAAGCGTCCAATTCGTACACCTGTCTTTGAGGAATACATACAAAAATTTTGTACATAGCGAAAACGGCACCTTTTCATCCTGGCAAGCTCTCATTGTGAGTTTTTGATTCTCTGATAATAAGCTCCGTCATGCTAAACGGCTACAGGTATTTAAGGAATGAGCAAGCTATATAATTACCTCCTTCGCCTCATTACTCGTACTATCATTCATCGTTGTTGTGCCAGTTTATAATATTTTCACGTTTTCTACACCACTATTAAAAATAAACAACCGAAACAGTGAGAGCTTGTACATGGAACAGTCTATTTTTAGGACATGGACGTTTAAAACTTCAAGGACTGCAGCGAAGAAATTGTTATGCACACTTCCTGAAAATACCTGTACATTGAAAACTACCACAGTCTGTTTTATATCTCTTATAAAATAAAATAAATTTTCTATTTATAATCCGGGACGACCACACGGTCAGAGGAGTTCACATGATCGAAAAAAATACAACAGCACCGTATTTAGCAGTCACGAGTTTGAAACCCCGTCACTCAAAGCACATGTACTTATCTACCCTCGCGCCACACCTAAAATTGTTCCAGATTCGAAAACTCATTTAGATCACGTGTGACCCCTAATGGGTCTTCAGATCTACACGCGCCATTGCCCATTTAAGCCGAAAAACTTCACAAATGTTACAGATTTAATCACCACGTTTATATTATAAATACAGAAGAAGAAGAATCATTAATGGATAAGGAATTATAAAATTTTTTATTTGTAATATAATATGTATTCATAATTTACACATAAAATCAAATAAAAAGGAAAGGATATGTAGTTAAAACAGACACGTCCACTATTTCTGAACTTAATCGCTGCGTTTCATTATTATTATTATCATTATTATTATTACTAGTTTGATGAGATCATAGCAACCCTGTTGCAGAAAATGTCATGATACTGCTAACAACGGGGGCATCCAACTGAGGAAGATACAAAAAAACACCACAAGAAAGAATACAATTACTAAGAACGGATATTTTCAAAACAACTTTGAAGTGACAGTAATGACGTATTTGGCATTGTTTACTCTTGTGGAACACTGGCGCCCTCTACGTATTTGTTTGATATTTTTAGAAATACGCTTATATGTTTTAAATACCTGACACTGATATTTGAAGGATAAATAAAACTCACACGAAGGAGAAAATGCAGTAATTCGTATTCGAAAGATAAGCGTTGTTCATTTAATCCGGTAAGATTCAATTCAGAGTTAAATATTTAAAAAACGTAAAAATTAAGTGTGCCTCTGAAATGAAGAAAAAATACTTCATATTATTGGAGTCTGCATTTGTGTCTGAGACAGACTAACTATAAACAAGAGTGAAACCAATCTTTGCAGTCAATTCCACTGGTCTGCAACAGAAATCAAATCTCACACTTAGTGACTAAACAACTCTTTGATGTCATCGATATTTCGCAGGAATCAAGAACAATTCCACTGTTTGAATTAACCATTCTTTGGGATTCATGAATCCGTCGATCAGCTTCCTGTGCGAAGTGCTGACAGCTTAATTTTTCGGCAGTCTTGGATATTTCTTTCGTTCTTTTTTTCTTTTTAGTAAGTATGGACTTTGGCCTGTATCGATTTCTTCTTCCGTAAAGGCTTTCAAGACTGATTCCAGTCACCTCCTTAGCTTCGAAATCCATTTTTTCTTTTACACCGTTGGTGCTTGGGCTTTCTTTACCACAAAAAGTTTCTGGTAGTGGTAGAGCATTATGAGGTTCTGATAGTAGAGTGGTAGCTGACTGGGCTTTCTGTGTGAGTTTTGCAATTTTCAAAATTAGGAAGCTGTGGGACTAAACTCTTAGTTGAGTCATTTGCTTTAAGTGTCCATATTCTGACACTTAAAGCATCTTAGTGAGTTAGTTATTTTGGTTTTTAGGAGCATTAACAACTAATGCCATATTGCTCCAGGAATATGCGGTGGTCATTCCCTGACCTTTCCGCATCCTCCGTATTTGGTGGTGACGGGCTCGAACCCCGGTCTAATCAAGAAGCGTGTGCTACGCACTGCTGCTCCTTCCCACCTGGCTACGGAGGCGCCACTTCTTAGTGAGTTAGATGCGCGTGGACTTCAGTGGGCACATATGCCCAACTGTGATTGAAATAGGACTGAATTGGAAGTAAACATGATGTTCCTAGTGGAGACTATATTCCATTGAAACACATGATTTTGCGCTTGCAGCTGTCACTCCTTCAGTTCACAGTTGAAAATAGATTTCTTCTTCAGTCTGTTCAAGTTATTTCTTTGTTTGTTGTGGGGTTTTAGGAGCATCAGCGGCTAAGGCTATATTACACCTCACATAATATGTCTGTCAATGATGTGTTCTGTGGTCAATTTGTTTTTCGTTAAGCAAAAAGCAAACCTCGCCTGAGACCGATTAACTCCGCCACGTTGTGAAAAAACAAAAAGGCCCATATCGAAGGGATTCGGACTCACGGCTTTTCCACCGGGTGGGGAGGACGGCGATTCTACCAGCTGTACTACCCACGAGGGCCATCTCTTCAAGAAGATAAGATGCCATTCTGAGATGATACCTCGGGATGAATTTAGTGTCTTAGGGGATATAACTAGATCCATTCCCGCATAGATGTCACTCGGATTTGCTGTTCTAAATGTTTCTAATTTCTAGTCTCTATAGGGAAGTCGGAAAGCAGCGTTTGGCTGATTTAGGCGACCTTGCAAACCCTTCTGGATAGAGAAGGGTGAAAATTTTCTCTATGGGCTTCTCACTAATAGAGAGCATTATCAGGTGCTGGATCCGATATACGTTGCCTTTCATAGCTTTTCTGAAGTGGTGTCATCTAGGTCATGTCCTAAATTTTCCCAGAATATGACCCAGAACTCATTGAGCATGTTTTCTGTTTCAGTGCCCGGGCTCCCTGACCATCACGGAGTCCAAAGGGATGCCAGGCAATAAATAGCAGAGTTACCTAATCACCTAACAGGATTTAGGCTGTCCCTATAAAAAAAAGGGATCTGGGACTAGCAGGAAGTCAGAATATTCATCTCGGTGTGTTGAGTAGTGTTGCAGGTAAACAGAAGACGGGAGTCAGCCTTCCCCCGTTAAGGGAGAAATCGCATGCTGGAGTACGAGCATATAAGAGTGGCGGTGGCGACGAGACAACTTTGTCTACCGTGTTATGTAAATTTCTGCGTAGTTCTTGGATTCGAATGCCGCCCATTTGGTATTTGTAATCAAGAGCTAATTCAGTCTGACGACTTGGCTCAAAAACGGATCAATCGTTTAGTGAACCCCCACTGAACGATTGATCCTGAGCAGGTCATCCCAAAATCTCCCGTCTTTTGAAGCAAGAGCCAAAGTGGTGTACTGAAGCTGGGCTCCCTCTGCCACCAGGATCTCCTTTTCGAATACCTAAGAATCGCAGCACACGGCAAACACTGGATTCCTGGTATTAGCCTGGAATCTAGGCTGTAAGTATTAGATCGCAGTGACGCTGATCTAAAATGCCAGCTACGTCATTGGAGGTCCCCACACCATATATAGGTGTCCACATCGATGGGTGAGCCAAAATTTGCATAATAAACAAATGAAAACACTTTCGTGCTGAAAGGATACTGATTTTAATACTTTATAGTGTGGGATTGTGGTCAATTTTAAGGATACCATTTTAATGGTGTAATATAACTTTCTTTTTTTTCTACAGAAAATGCAGTTACGCATTTACGATGAATCAACTTATGAGGTCTGCAGAATATTCCACTCATTTTCCGCACGAAAAATAATATTCCGAGAAGAAACACACGCAGTATAGTTGAATGTGCAGTTAGCCTAGAAGGAAGTGGAATGAGTATCTCAACGTGGGGACAGATCTTCACAAGAGCACACAGTTAAAGCGCGCGCGCACACACACACACACACACGGAATGATGTTTGTTTTTTAAACAGCATGGACAGAAGAAGGGAATAACGGAAGGAGTTCCTGAAGGTTATACCCTCAATTTTCAACTATCGTGACTAACATCTTACTCACCGGTCGCACGGTCCTTATCCTCCCTTTAGGCGGGGATGTACGAAACTTTTATATGACCCATTTCACAAACTCGTTTGGCAAGTTACGAGGAGGATTGATTTTGCAGGGAGCGACTGCTGGCGAGTCGTTCGTTCTTTCACAGCCAAAGCGGCAACCAGCGAGGGAAGATACAGCAACAACAAAGCGGCGGCCATATCTGACCTTAATATTCTCTTCTTACGTCATCGTATTCCGTAGAGGTCAACCGACCACTGACAATGGAAAGGTAAGTGAGGAAACCTACACTTGAAATTGGTTACTGCCCTTTGCAATAAGATTCTTTTCTTGGTTTCGGATGTGCCTACGTGGAATGGCATTCCATCTGCTGTTCGCTCCAGCTATTTGCTGACAGAGAACAGCCACCGTTAGTTCCTTCACCACCCCTTCACGGTGCATGTGCTGCCCATCTTCGACGCCTCTGAGATATCAAGGGGCAGCACGATTCGTACAAAGTGGTCCCTGCCCTCGTTTATATAATCACTGCGCGTGTGTGTAGACGCCATAGCGGTAAGCCTATTTTGGGTTTGTCTATCCTACTTATATTCTTCGTACTAATCGTATTATAGAGCGTGTTATTGTTAAAACGAAAAGAAAAAATAGCTAATAATTTCTTCGCACCCTTCCTTTCCTATTCAGACACTCCACCATTGCATAATCTATTTAACTTGAGATAATGAGGGCCGGCTGTTAAGGTGATGGTAGAATTCACAGAGTGGGTGCAAAATAAGTGTTCTTCATGTCGAAGAGTGTGATTCAAGAGCTAGAGCTGGTCAAAGTTCGTCATATTACTAGCGAGGACGGTTTACACCCCTGACATTGTACCATTACAAAGTCAGTCAGAGTTGTGGACGGCAAAGAAGATGATGTTCTGCTCAACACAGTTTGCTGGTACAAGGATAATACGAAGTTAACGTAATTGCAATACATTTACAATTTTAGCCGGATTGGGCTCAAAAAACCTACTAAAATTATGATTAATCAGCTCAGTTGAACAAATTGTTCAATGGCGTATGTACAGTGAATTTATATTTTGTAGTGTTTACGATAATTATTTTGTTTTTATGTAGGGTGTTTTCAAATGCGATACCTCGTTTTAAAGGGTAGGATTAAGATCCTGGGAAAAAATAAAATAATGTATTTATTTATTAATAAATAATAAAATAAACGCGCAAATTTTGGAATATGACTGCTGTAATAATGCACCGATTTCATTAAAAGAAAAAAAAAGACACATCAGACTGGTTACAACTTTTGCAGTTTAAACCCAACACACTTCATACACATCGTTAAAATAATACAAGACTATTGTACCAAAGATATGTACAATTTAAAAATGTAGTGCGCATCATTTCCTTTCATATACTTTGTCCCGAATTCTACGACACAAATTCCAGCATCAGTTTGCCAACTTTTGTTCTTTCCAGAAACGTTAATAAAGATTTTCCATTCACTTAATGTCTTGACGTAAATCCCCTTGCGAATACAAGCAGTGATGTTTCGGCGTAATACATCAACCCATTTCTTTATATTCATCGAGCAATTCCTGAACTCTTCCTTTGTATGCGGATAACCGGTGGTTACCCAAAATGCGTCCACAAAGCCACACGAAAGCCTGTCAAGTTTTTGGTTCTGATCCACTCAGACATTTTTCAAAAGTTTTCATCCTGCAGAAGTTCTCTGATTTGAGGTTCCACTAGGGTTGCCTCTTTTACTTTCGTGACGCTGATCTTTGGGAATTTCCACTTAAGTAATGAAACCTTCTTGAATTCTTAATACCTGAATTCTTGAATCATTTGGGAATTTCTCACTTAATAATTCAATCCGCTCGTCTCTGTTGAAGTCACTCAACTCATCTTGGGCAAACAGCTCCAGCTGCGATATCTCTTAGTCGGGTGTGTACTCAGGATTGGATGAAGTTCTCATCAGGTCTCCTCCAATCGCACATTCATCGCATTCCATGTAGTATTTTTTTAGGACAAAGAATCTAATCCATAATGTTGAGGTACCGGTATTTGCATACAATTCCATTGCTGAATCCAGGTTCGGATAAAGTCTTGTGCTTATGCATCAGCTTTCCTTTTGTTCAACCATTCACGTAATCCATTTGAACAAGCGGCACAAATAATATGTGGTGCTCACGTCTTATCCTGGTCACCTAAGGACAGCCAAAGTACAGTAATTACTAAATCTCCGTAATATCCGTCGTGGGAGGAGGGGAGGGGAAAGCAATTAGGTTTATATCACTGCGAAGTAAATGGAAATAAATTTTGACGCATTTTTCTAAAATACACTTTAGTGAAGCAGATACAAAAGGGTGGGGAGGGAAGGATGCACTAGAATACTGTTCCCATCCATGAAAAGAACGAAATCAAAAAACAATTCATCTTCTTCAGTGACACACACGTACGGCTTATAATTAAGTGGACAAAAACTGCTGGCTAAAAATATTAATAAGTGGGCTTTGTTGAGTGCCATTGCATTGTGCAGATAGGACCGGCAAATTAATTTAAATAGATTTCTGTAACCAGAGAAAGTGCAGTACACAATGTACCGAAGGTGCCATTGTGTTCAGCGATGTCATTTGTTTTGTATGAGAACACTCTGCTCGCACTGCGGGGTATCACACCACACTTCTATCGTTGCTGTCAATTGCATTGATAAAAGCCCTAACGAGTGACGTGATCATGCACCCCTTAAATGTCTATTTATTCCTTGTCCGACCCTGAATACGTGATTACGGAGTATTGTTAACGTTCTGGCTACATAATTGCTTAATTAAAAGTAAATTAAGAAGCCTCTGGTCGTGCCTGCTTTAAGATGACATGTGTAACCGGACTTCGTGAAGAATGCCCCTCGCTGCTAATCTTATGTATTGTGTTCATCGTGGTTTCATTTACAGTTGGACAGTCTTTGACTTCTACAGATTTATGGGGTGTCCATAGAGACTGGGCGTGGCTGATTTAATTAGCAGAACAGCTAATGAAGAGGATTGATATGGTGGATACGCATACCCAATGAGAGGTCTTAAGTACTTGTTTCTGTATTACGAGGAGTGGTGGTCAAAAAGTTCTGAGACTGGAGTATAAAAGACATAAGTACAATTTTTTTTATTTTTCATTGTATTCACTCTGAAGTTCAATACACTTACTGTGTTTAATTTGCAAAGGTTTAACATTTCAAAAAAAAAAGAAAAAACATTCAGGTTGGGCACAGAACCATGCTTCCACAGCTGCCTTTAAGTCATAATCTTTATAATGTACTCCACGAAGATGAGACTTGAGATTTCAGGACAAATAATAGTCATTTGGGACCACGTCTGGCTCTACGGAGGATGGGAAGTAGTTCAACTATTCAAATCTACATTCATAAATTGTTTCAGATAACCGCCCAAAAAGGCTCAATCGATTCCCACCCTGACTCTGCTGACTGCCTTACAACAGTACCATAACTGGATGATACTTCCCCAAATATGTCGTCAACTCTTTCATGGACTTCTTTAGCATTTCTGCCTTCCTTGGCTAATTTTTTATGAAAACCCCAAACACGAGAGGTATTAGAACCTATAGTAAGATATATATAAGGTATTAGAACCTGAAGGTAGAGAAGATGAAAAAAGATCTTTGTTGACATTAGACATGAACTTCTGTAGATGGCAATTTTCAGGAGATACGTATGAAGGGAAGTTCTTTCAGAAAGTAGAAGATGAATGAATAAATGAGGAAGAAGAAAAGTTGGTTCTGTGAGTTTCAAGTTGTTGTTGTTATGGGGGTTTAATGGCGCATAAGCTGCCTTGGTTGTAATGCGTCTATTTATTTATCATATAAAGAAATAAGAAATTTTCGTAAAGTATTGGTTAAATCTAAGGTAGTTGGATTTTTTTTTTTTTTTTTTTTTTTTTGCAGCTTTATCGGCCAAAATACCAGAATGTGCCGGAATCCAACAAAAAGTGACCCACTGATGGTGTTCTTCAATTTGCAGTAATAAGCTTCCAATTTCATCTAGGACAGGGTGAACTCTTATCTGAAGAATAAGATAATGCCACGATTGAGCTGAGGGAATCGGTATAAATAACAGCTTTTAAAGAACAGTCTCAATTTTCTAAAGCTGGTTTAATTGCATATAATTAAGCTGAGAAGATACAGAATTCAGATGGAAGAGATGCTGAGATAATGGTATTTGGACACACTAACGCACAAAAGAAAGGTTATAATGATTTATGCACCAACATCGAGCCGTGATGACGAGTTTGAAGAGATGTACGCCGAAATTGAAAGACTTCTAGATAAACAGAAAACTTAGTACACTATCATTATGGGGGACTTCAATGCTAAGGTTGGAAAGTGAAAAAACAGCGTGGAAAGTGGAACTATCGGAAATTTTGGAATGGGTGAAAGAAACGAAAGAGGTGAAAATCTTGTGGAATTTGCAGAATCTCGAGGAATGTCAGTAATGAACACTTTTTTTCAAGAAAAGGGTGAACAGAAAGCGGACATGGAAGAGCCCAAATGGATTAACAACTAATGACATTGACTTCATCCTAACTAACAGAAGATATATTGTGAACGATGTTACCGTCTTGAACAAGGTAAATGTTGGAAGTGATCATCACAGAATGGTAAGATTCACACTTGATATAGATGTAAGAAAAGAAAGGGAAAAAAAAAAACACTAGAGTAAATAATACGAAGGGCTTTGTGATAATAGAAGAGAAAAAGCAGTATGTACTGGAACTTAGGAATAAGTTTGAGCTTCTGCAGACCTTTCAGGACCAAGATATTGACGAGGAAGACAACAACTTTCTGAAAGTGATAAAGCCCGAGAAGGCTATAGGTAAAAAGAAATCCAAAGAAAAAAAATTAGTCACGAAACACTTGTCGTGATGAACCAAAAGATGAAAATGAAGAGCAAGATAAACACTGACAGGGAGAAAATTGAGTATACTGAGTTATGCAAAGCCATTAGAAAGAGACTCAGAGAGGACATAAGAAGATTTAACACAAGAAAAGTAGAACAAGCATTAAAGGAAAACAAAGGATTTAAATCAGCAGCCATGAGCAGTAATACAGAAAGACAAATGATACTGAAACTGAAGAATAGCGATGATGATGTACTTATAAATAGCAGAGGAGGCATAATTCAAATAGCAGAAGACTACTAATATAAGGAGCGAGGAATTGCCAGCAGTGGGGAAGATGAATCGCAAATTAGTAACACATACGACATACCCGATATCCTTCCTCATGAAGTAGAACGTGCGTTGAAGAAAATGAAGAATCAGAAAGTCCCAGGTGAAGATGAAGTTACTGTAGAGTTATTAAAATTGGGAAGAAGAGACATGACACAGATTTTGACAAGACTCTTCACAAAATATGTTAGGAAACGCGTGACGCCTAAAGAGTGGAATAATGCAATCATAATTAGCTTGTTGTCTCACATCCAAAAATTGCTCACAAGTCATTACTAACAGATTAGAAAGAATACTCGATGAGAATCAACAGAAAGAGCAAGTGGCTTTAGATCAGGATTCTCAACTATGGATCACCTTCACGTAATGTCACAGCTAATGGAGGAAGCAAATGAATATAAAACACCATTATTCCTGGCATTTGTGGATTATGAAAAGGCATTTGGCTCCATACAGCATACGGCAATGTTTCGGGCACTGGAAAGACAAGGCATAGATACCCCATATATTATGATTTTGAAGAAAATATATGAGAGTGCTGCCTCCTTTATTAGACTAGACAAAGACAGTAGCAAAATTAAAATTGAGAAAGGAGTTCGACAAGGAGACACAATATCTCCGAAACTGTTTACTGCTACCCTTGAGGAAGCTTTCAGAAGATTAGACTGGTCGCAGAAAGGAGTCAATATGAACGGAGAGTACCTAAACCATTTACGGTTTGCAGATGACATTGTGGTCATAAGCCACGATCCCAAAGAATTAGAGGAAAATCTTAATCAGTTATGCACAGTTAGTAAGGATTTTGGACTAAAGATGAATATGGCTAAAACAAAAGTAATGATGAACAAGTATGCCACAGAAAGGGAAATAATGATTGAAGGAGGTGGATTCATATATTTATCTGGGACAAGTTATTTGCTGTAATAATGATAAATGAATGGAAGTCAAGAGAAATATTAATTTCGGATTAATTTCGAACCATTCAGGAAATATAGTCACATACTGAGGAATAATATCCTAATTTGTCTGAAACGTAAAATAATGAACTCTCCCAGTAAAATAAGTATACTCCCCACCTTGACTTATGGAAGTGAAACTTGGGCACTCACCAAAAGAATGGAGGAGAAGCTGAGAACTACACAGCAAAGAATGGAACCAATTATATTGGGAATCAGACTGTTAGGTAAGAAGAGGAAAAGGGCATACTTATCAAAAATAAAGAACTGAAATGGACTTGAGCAAAACATATAGCTCGAAGACATGATGACAGATGGACTAAGAAAATAACAGAATGGCACTCAAGAGGAGCTAAAAGAAACCTGGAAGACAACAACGGAGACGGACGGATGAAATTCACTAGTTCGTGGGTAGTAAATGGATGGTCATGCACAAAACAGGAGGAACTGGAAAGTTGCTAGAGAGGCTTTCATCGTGCAGTGGATTGAAAATGGCTGATAATGATGAATGATGATGCCAAGAGAGAGATTACGTCAGGGTAACCCCCAATAGGGATATATGACCTTGCCTAGAAATGCGAGTAGCATCGAAGATAAACATGACAAAACCTTCAATCCTTCTAAGTTTAGAAGGATTGAAGTCAACTGAGTTATCTTAGCATCACTAGAATCAGCAGTTAAGGAATTGACAGTGGATATTCGTAAAGTTGAAGCTGTTTGTGCAGGTCAAGGTTTCTCAAACTGGAAGGCGGAATGCAGTGTGCTGTCATCGGAAAAGCTATAGATAGGATTTCCGGTCAATGGAAGAATGTCATTAATGAATAAGAGGAAAAGAGTGGGAGAAAGAACTGAACTTTGGGGAACATTAGCATTAGTGGAGAAGTCAGAGAGCCATCCACCATCACTCGCAGTGAGCGGTCAAAGAGAAAACTGGATACCCAATTACAAAAAAAATATATAAATAAAAAAATTGAGAAACCATAAGATGGAAGCTTATTTAGAAGACCTTTATGCCAAACACGATCAAAAGCCTTTGAAATGTCAAGAGTACCTGCTTGAGTTTCACTAAACTTTTCTATTGAATTTGATCATAGAGGATAAGCCAGAATATCAACCAATACATCGACATTGGCGAAATCCATTATGGCGATCGTTGATCAGATGCAAGCTTTCTAGATTTTTTAAGAGTTAGTGGTTAATTAATTTCTTCATTACTCATTTATAGTTAGCTTTTATGCTTTTACAGCATGTGCAATGGGATTATAATACGATGGGAGGGATTTGTCACCATTTTTAGGAACTGGCTGGATATGAGAAAATTTCCAAGCAGAAGGGCAAACACCCTTGGATTATGAAAGTGAAAAAATGCGACTCAGAACATGAGTAAGTTCAGGTGCACATGTTTTGAGAACAAGTGGAGAAATACCACCAGGACGTGGAGCTTTCTTAGAATCGGGATTATAAAAAACCCTTCTGACATCCTTTTGACGGAAGACCACAGGAGGCGTTGGATGGACTGTACTGTAGTTGGTGATTTACGAAGACCTTAGTAGGTGGTTTACTAATATCATCAATACATGAGTTAGAAGAAAAGTAGAATGCTAGCAGGTCAGATTTATCTTTGGCTGAAGTGGCAATAGAACCATCGGATTTTGACAGAAGCAGGAATAGAGATGGGCAAAAGTTGCAGCCAGTAGCTTTGGCAAGAGAACAGAATTCTCAACTATCATTTGGACAAGAAGCAAGATTTCTACTTTTAGCTCGTTCGAATTTAGTTTGGGCTGATTAATAACTGCTTTACAATTGCGAGCTTTTGTGTAGGCATAAAATGAACCTGGAGATTTTTAAACAAACCAATTAAAATATGCGACATTCTTCTCTTAGTACATTTATTGGAAAACCAAGGTTTAGAAAAAGGACGAGATTTTAAGGTGGAGTGTGGAACAAAGGATTTCTTCCTTTATTGCACACTCCACATTAAAATCTCGGAAATATGAAACAGTAATCCGACCAAGGAAAAGAAATCTCGCAGAGCATCCAATTTTTTTCATTCTTGTAATGCCAAACAACAAGCGGTTGAGAATGGCCATGAGAGAAAGGCTCCATTGGAGAAGAGACCATCACTAAGTTGTGATCGGAGGTGCCTAGAGGACTATTGCGGTTGTTTTTTTAGAGCCAAAAGCCCAAGCATCTCGACCAGCTCGATCCGTGTGACTAGAAAACGGAAACCAGCGGGAGTTGTGAAATTACCTCACTGTTAGGAAAGTTTGACTAGAGAAAGTCAAGTTTAAAAGAGAGGAAGTCAAAGAGTTCAAGTGATTAGTGGGGTTGGGAGAACAATAGAGGAAACATTTGAAAGAATGTGGTAGAAAATTTTTAAGCTAGAGAAGATCGAAAAGAAGATATACCAAATTGCTAAGTCTCTGACAGGGAATATCAGAACGGACATATATACATAAGTACCATCCTTTGAAGCGAAAGGAATCATACAGCGAATAATTTGGACAATTGAGATGAGCAATTGAGGTTGAATCAAAATTTGGCGGACTGCAGGTGGAAATTGACATTATTGAAATTTTGGAGAATGAGACTGCGTATATTTGTGAAATGAACGAGGTAGTGTTTTGGAGGTTTGGATATTTTCGCAGATAAGTTTTTTCTATTAGTTTGAAAATTCATGTTGTATTCTGTAGTAAAAAAAAAAAAAGGTGGGGAGGACATTCTATATGATACAATACGAAGCGGTGAAATTTTTGGATATGACGTACATATGGCAAGAATATACCCAGCTCCTTGACATAATGTCGCCTCGACAATCCCTCCCAGCTGATCCAAATGCTTCCAATAGGTTAATCTAACCACGAGATCCATCTAACCACGATGCCCATCATAAAGATCAATCCTACTGCATGATGGAAGAGCTGTGTGGGGGGGGGAATTGCCGAAGCGCTGCTCTGGAGACTAAACATGGGTTCCATCACTTGAGTGGTGGAACCCATCTTTAGTCTCCAGAACCCAAGCAAAGTGGTGGTATATAGTGTATAGTGTATAGTGTGTTCGTGTCTAACGGCACCAGGGGTTTCCCCCATCTCCGCGTTGCTTTCATTGTAGGTGTACCAGTTCACTGGGAAGGCCAGAGATTTAAAAGTGTATGGATATTGTATGAGTGTAGTGTTGTGTTTCGTTGTTCTTCTGGCCATTTAGCCGCTAGACCCCTGCTGGGGCCCAACGTTGTCCACACTATGCCTCGGGGAGGCAGACCAGGTACCCAGTAATTTTACGTTTTCACTCTGGCAGGTCCTGCCACCTAATTTCCTGAGATTTCAGTGGCAAGGACCTAAAAAAAAAAATAAATAAATAAAAAAAAAAAAAAAAAATAAATAAATAAAATAAAGTAATTTAATAGTATTGGGAAGTAGTCGCTGAAAGGTAGACTGAAAGGGGTTTTCGTATGCATTTGGAATTTTGACAATTTTTTTTTTTTTTTTTTATAATTTTGACATCCGCTAGTGTTTAGGCAGAGTAGGGGGGAGACTGAAGACAGGTGGGGGAAAGCCAGAAATATGGAGCCAATAGGGAAGGTGACCCCAGGTCAGAGATTTAAATTTAGACTATGTGGGGTTACGCTGTGAAAGTGAACAGAGTAGGGAAGAGACTGAAGGCTAGGGGGGAGGAAATAGGAAGTAAGGGGTCGATAGAGGAGGTGACCCCTGTGGTCAGTGGGGCAGGCCCATGTCCCACTAGGAGGAAAAGGAGGGCGAGGAGGGGAAGAGACAGTGAAACCAACTCCTTCCCTCCTCAGGGAAGTGGAAAGAAAGTACCGTACCGTGCAAGAGAGCACAGGTATAGCCTGTTGCGCTGGCAGCAGAGCTGCAATGAGGTCAAGTCCATGGTAGGTCTTCTATTTGAGTTCTACTTCTTCTAAAGAGATGTCAACTTCTAGGATTGTAGGTCATTCCTGGGACAAGTCCTGTCTTTGCAGTTCAGGTTGTTGAGGTTGTGTTTGCAGTCTATCATCAAGTTTTTCGGTTTTAATCTTCTTTCATTTAAAGAGGAGAAATGCTGGTTGATGATTAGTTTTGTCTTTGCGTTGTCATGGTTGAGTGCCAATTCTTCTTTTTCTCAGTGAATGGCAATTTGTACCCTTCTTCTCGCGAAGAGGTCCTGGGCGAATCGTGACAATGCTTTATAATCCTCTTCGGTTTCAAGGAGGAGAAATTCTTGTCCTCTTGGAAGATATCTCACTTTTGCAATTAGAATACATCTTAGGTCTTCATATATGGGACAGTCAAACATAAGATGGTTCCAGCCTTCTATTTCTCCACAAGTGCAATGTGGGTTATCTGTGAGTCTGAAGCCAGCAAGCTTTGCATTGAAGGGGCCATGCCCTGTTATTAAGTACGTTGTATGAAGTCCTGGGAAGAACCATGATGGTGATTTCGGGTATACTCTGTTTGTGTGTGGAAAAAACTTCCGGGTGATCTCTCCTTTGGTGGTACCAGCCCATCTGTTTTGCTACTCCTGTAGCAGGTGGTTCTGTAAGCGTACTTTTTCTGCCTTCCTATTATTAGTGGGATCAGTTGTAAAATTCAGGAAGGTAACTGGGGCTCCTTTGGAAAGGTAATAGAGCATTCCAGTTCTAACGATTTCTAGGTCTAATGGGAGCGTTCCTGCTATTACTTGTAAGGCTGGTGTACTCACTGTACTGCAGGCGCGGGTTATGGCACGGAGGATGGATCGCTGGGTAGAATCCAGCGTTCTTCTATTCACTACTAGTGTGGTCTTATCGTACCATATGGCCGAAGCATATGAGATTGCTGGTATGAAAACTGTCTTATAATAGAGTGCCAGGGTTCTCTTGTTGAGGCCCCAGTCTCTACGTGAGACCCTGGCCACCAGGGCCGAGTAGTTCCTGATCTTCGTTCTGATGTATTTAAGGTGTAGCTGAAAGGATAGTTTGCTGTCTAGGAGAATACCTAAATATTTGAGCTGTGGTGCCAATTTTATCGTGCTCTCATCAATTTTAATTTGGGGTGGTCTACGCAGGTCGAGAGAGCCTTTAAGGAGAATGGATGAGGTTTTCACAGGTGATATTGTGAGAAAGTTCTTTGCTGCCCAAGTTTGAAGCAGTCGAAGGGCATGGTTGGCCAGGGTCTCAAGCTGAGCTCTTGAATTTGCTTCCACTGTAAGGATCAGGTCATCTGCAAAAGCGTGGGATTTGACTTCTCCTAGGTCCATTCTCAAGAACTCATCGAAGACAATGTTCCAGAGCAATGGGCCCAGCACAGACCCCTGCGGACAGCCTCTGTAGATCTCTTTTACTATATTCTTGTACGGGGTATTGATCTCGACCTTTCTCTGTGATAGGTAATCTTTTATAGTGTTGAATAGATTTATTGGCACCCTGGCCTCCCTCAGCCTACCGAGGACACTTGGCCACCAGAGTGAGTCAAATGCCCCGGCAAAGTCGATGGAGATCAGGAGGAAGTATTTCCTGCTGCATTCCCTCGCTGCAGTGAGCAGGTTTTTCAATGCATCTATTGTGGAGGAACCTGGTTTGAACCCATATTGGTTCACCGCCGGTAGTCCTGCTGCTTCATAGTGCTGGGAAATTCTTTTATGCAGTAATCTTTCGTATAGTTTACTCACCACTGATAGAAGTGCAATGGGTCTATACGAGTCTGGATTCTCTGGCTGTTTGGTTGGGTTCTTCAAAATTAACTTAATATTTTCTGTCTTCCATTCAGTTGGGTATTTTCCTGCTTTCATACAGCAGTTAAACAGATCCAGCAGAAGCTTCGGTGCATATTCAGCTACCTTTTTAACAATTTCCGGCTCGATCAGATCTAAGCCTGGACATTTCTTGGGTTTGATCCCTGCGACGGCTACTAGGAGCTCCTCCCGTGAGAAAGGGGGCTCCTGCTGTGATGTGTCATAATTCTGGTTTTCTTGGCACAATTGGTGCTGTTGTTGGATTGGTATAGCTGGGTCCTTGAAAATAACGCCGAGAATATTTTCCATTGATTGCTCCCAAGTTGTGGTGAGTACACCCTGCGGTGTCCGAGTGGATGTTAAAACTTCGCCTCTGGGGAGTTTGTTGATGGTGACTTTGTAAACCACCCCCCAGGGGTTAGCATTTCCTGTTGTGGAGACCAAGCCCTCCCATGATCTCTTTTTACTTTTCTTGATAGTTTCTGTATAATGATTCCTGACATCTCTGTAGTGCTGCCTAAGCACTTCAACTTCTGCAGCTGGCCAGGTCCTCCGTGCTCTTTGGAAGTCTTTCCTTCTTTTAATTACTTCTCTCCTTAGTTGCTGAATCTCAGGTGTCCACCAGGGAACTGCACCAGGCAGTGGATTTTTTCTTTTTATAGCTGTTGCACTTGCACTTGTAATAATTTCTGTTACCTTGCGTTGGCATGAGTCAGGATCACTCCATTGGTCCAGCATCTCTTGGTTATTTTCTACCGTTGCAGTCAACATGTTCCTGATTGCACCGGTTGATGAGAGTCTTCTACCACCCCTAGTATTGCCTGTTATCACAGAGAGGCGGTATCCCTCCGTGTGGTGACCACGCCTCAACCTCTGCTTACGTTGGTTCTCACCTGGGTGGTCACCTCCAGTATGGTAGGTGCCATATTTCAGAACTTGCACATGGGGGTTATACCCAAGGTTACTACATCGTGAAAGTGAAAGCAGAGGTTGTTGTTATGGAATTTAACGAGACATAGGCTGCCAGGGCCATATTGCGTCTTTATAATGGCTAATACATTTTAATTCTATTCTAATAACTGTTATATTTTATTATATATTCCTATATGATTTATGAAGATAAACAGTGCTTTGTGATCAGGATCATTACCAAGGATCTGTAATAATGTTAAAGATGACTGCGCATTGGTAATTGATTTAAATGTATTTGAGCGGATATTAAAAAAGTGAGGGCAGTCCATTAATAAATGATGAATAGGCAGTTATACATGATATTATGTGCATTGCGGGGCGCTGTTACTCATTAAGAGACACAAGTGAGTGTGCCCAATCCTTAGTCTTGCTAAAATTACTTCTTCTTGCCCGCTTTTCTGGAAACTGGAGGGCCATAGCTTCGGGGTCTGCTTTTATTCGGTAAAGTTTGTTTCCTGGATAAGACAGCTTCACAGTAATGCGAGATCTTAGTTTGCTCATACCGTTATAGAGTGAGTGTCTCTTCCTCATCCGCCCTAAAGCCCTGACCTTGCACAAAAGCATCTCGCCCTACAGAAAGGAAGAGATACATTTGCCACAGTTTTTATATTCCAGTATTGCAGATATCGACTTTTTCTGGATTAAAAAAAAACAATCTTTTAGCTTTGGTTTTTAACTAATGGACTTAATGGATTCTTTCACTCGTGGATATTGGTTGATGGTTTGATGTTTTTTGGAGTCTGGTTTAGGGTTCTTAGACCTTTGATTCCGGAGTCGTTAGATCATCGATTCTCTTCGAGTGTACAGAATTCATTTATATTATTTTTATATTTCTTATTCACTATTAAAAGATTAAAAACAAACCGATCTTTAGACCACAAGAAATTTACAGACAAAATACAAGAATGCGTAATATTTTCCACTTGCCTTTTTGCTAATTAAAAACGGTTTCATTTTTAAATAGCAAACCAAAATTTCGGCAACATATAACCCACTCTAATCTTCTTTGATCTGAATCTTCCCACAGTACAATGATGATTACAATTTGTCTTTCAGAGCCATCTGTGTCATCACATCATGTTTTCTTGTCTTCGGCACTGGTACAGCTGACCGACGAAAGGTAAGTAGAGTATACCACATAGCCCTTTATTTTAGAGAGAAAGAGGAGGGAGTAGATTTTCATGGAATGCCAATGTATCCAAAGAATGAACACTAACGGTTGTCTTCAGTTTTACCAAGGCCTTATATTTAAAAATCTGTTGAAATTTTTGAATGTTATTAGGGGGCTTTGGGGGAGCTACAGACTTACGTTAGCCATTTTTAAAATTGAGATTTGGTATTGAACTATATCAAAGAACATCTTAAAATAATTTACTACAACTCTTTCTCCTTTTTTTTCAGGAAATTCCTTTCCGCCGACCGGAGCCACCCCTCTATTCGTACGACGATCTGCCCATTACGGGATTTTCGTGCAAGGGGAAGAATCAAGGGGGTTACTACGCCGACATTGAAGCAGCCTGTCAGCTGTTCCACATCTGCGTTCTCTCCCCCAGCGGGCAGTTGGACGACCAGAAGTTTCTGTGCGCCAACGGAACCGTGTTCGACCAGCGGAAACTCATCTGCGAAGACTTTCGTCGGGTCAAATGCAGCGAATCGGAGAAGCATTACAAAAGGGGTGTCAGTTACTTGTTGGACTTAGAAAGACGAAGAATCCTCGAAGACGAGAAAGCCAGGAAAGAGGCAAAAATTGACTTGGCCCGATTGTGAGATCGACGAGGATACTTTCTTAATATTTTCCTTTCCGTTTTTCGAAGATTTTGCTGTTTTTCACTTGGAGACGATTTAAAATTAAGAGAGAACGATGCGCCGAAACGTTCCTAGATGGCAGTACTGCAGAAAGCGATTTCGAAAGAAGTCAAGTGAACGAGGGAGTAGACGAGAGAGAGAGAGAGAGAGAGAGAGAAAAACGAGACAAATACAACGCATAATAAATAACCGAATAGTTCATTTGATGACCATCGCAGTGTCCGTCTTTGGATCTAAAATTTATGCCAAACATCTTGTAATTCCAGCGTCATAGGAAGGAGTGGATTTAGATGAAAACTTCATACGAGTTTTAGAAATTAATGCAAGCGTTAAGGTCTTCTTCCCCCCCCCCCCCCCGTTATTATCTCGATTCGGCCTTCTAAAGAACAGCCACTTTATGAAAAACATTTCTGTATCTCTGCTAGATGTAATAAAAAGGTTTTTCGAAACTTGTCTTTCCCAATTTACTTTGATTTATGCAGGTAGATCGGATCAGAAGAAAAGAAAAATTCACTGAACAGGAAAGGTAAGAAGTTCTTTTAGTTTAAAATTTGTATGGAAATAAACCCCTTGTATTATTTGTAATCAGACATTAGAGGGATAGTTTCGTGGTAGTTGATTGCACGTCTTTTGCTATATCTCGAATACGAGGAAAAACCACGATGATGACCACTGCTGTTATATGGTGGATACATTAAAAGATTCACCAATGAGGTGGCAAGTTACCGTCAGCAGAAGGGCATCGGTGTCTTAAAGATAAGTGTTCATGCATAAGCTTCGAGATTGAGTTAGTCGAGGATCCTTTTTCTATACCTTGGTTCTTTGGAGAATCTAACGAAATCACAGATCAGTTATTGGACCAAACTGAACAATTGACTCGGGATAAACCGTCTGATGTGCAGTCGGTGTTGATTGTGACACAGGGACGGCGTAGCCCTTAGGCCATAGATGAGGATTTTCAAGTGGCAGAAGTTCCATACCTGGGAAACGTCACACATACTAGCAAGAAATTTAAAGATAGTTAGCCTAATATCTCTTATTCTCGTTGGCAATCTGGAAATACTGATTGCAGTTGATCAGTGGTGATAAGATAAGCTCGGACCTGATGCTTATATGCAGTCCATCTCAGCAGCCAGAATGTTTGTGCAAATAGTAGCTTCAGTGTAGTGGAGGACGCAGGTCCTCACAGCTTCACTCCATGCAGAACAGAGGAGTAAATGATGGTGTTTATGTAGTGCTTTGTTATGAAAAGGCATTCTTGCTGTGATGAGATAAAGGTGATTAATGGATATGAGCTTCCTGTCAAAAACAACTCCTAAATCAGTGTGCCGTTTGGCTAGGGAGACGGAGATGCCGTCCAGAGATGGATGGATCTGAGCTTGCCATCGTCTCAGGGAGACTACTATAGTGGATTTCGTAGGATTTATTTTTATTCCATAAGTGGCAACGTGTTGTGATAGGTGGCTGAGCGCCTGGTTAATTAGCTCGGTTATAATTTGGGGATCTTCCTGTGCCTGAATGGTTGTCAATAGCTTATGAAGTTCAGTTTTCCTTTAAGGAATAGTAGTAATATACTAGTACTGTATATAAATAAAAAAAAAACGTAAATTAAGGGATTATCTGGGGTCCATCATATGATATAGTGCAATCGACGTAGTTATGTGTAGTGGAGCACTGCAAGGAACTCTTCAGTATTTCGGATGATTAGCAAATCAGTCGAGGTCTGTATCGATTTGTTGGGTCAAACATCTAGAATGAATCCACTCATTAGATGGATGGATCCATTACAAGATCGCCCCGAGGCCTGGAAGTGAAATTCTCTAGTGGCATACGTGCAGTTAATCTAAGTTCCTTAATTTCGGTAGTGTCTCGGAAATTGAAGCATTGGGGACAAGGCATTTGTTCTCGGACCCGCATTTGTCAGTATTTTTTTTTTCTCCGTCCACCGTAGTTAGGGTTGCCAGATTTCTATGACTGGATTAAAAGACACTCAAAAATAATTAATGCTACCACTCTTAAATTTTCACTCCACTCCCTCCCACCCAAAAACAGGAAAAATTACAATAAAGGACAAATATCGCAAGGACAAGGACAGTTTGGCTAAAATAAAAGATTGTCCTTTGAAATAAAGGACCTCTGGCAACCCTAATCGTAGTAGACAATCCATTAGCACCAAGTCTCCCGTACAGCGATTACGATCACCATCGTAATCGCAACACCCACATGTATCGGAAAGGCATGCGTTTGAACATCGTAGGGAAGGGAGAATTATTTTTCTGCTTTTATTCACAGCATGGCTTAGTTAGTCGGTCTGTCTCTCACGACAGTTTGAATTTTATCGAACTTTAGTTTTTCATCCAGCAAACAGAGAAACTGATCAAAGAATACATGTTGTTATGAACAGAATACACTGACGCCTCATAGCTTTGGTTTCTATGGTTTTTAACGTTGACCTATTAGCACCAAGTATAATTGTCGCCAAACATATAAGATATTGTTTGATTACAGTCATTTTGTTTGTCGCAAAGCAATGGTATTGAGTCAGATAACGGTTCTATTGCCTCAGACAGTAATTGCAAGGTACTGCATCAGCCGTTTCTATAAATACTGCGTTGGAAGGGTATACACGCTCATTAGCACCCTGTTTTGCGGAGACGTAAGCATGGCTCCATATGCTCATTCGAGACCAAAAAAAAAAAAAAAAAAAGTGTAGCTGTTGCTCTGTCCCAGAAAGCTTTCTTTCTACTCGTGCTATCTCTGATAAAATAGGCAGTCAACAGTATCCCGGGTGCTGAAATTGAAGCGTGAAACCTCTGATGTGAAGGGAAGACCTGATTCAGGCAATGAGTGACTACGCCTTCCCAAGATCGATATTTCAAACTTCGTAATCGCCATGCTCGTGCTCCTGATCTAAAAGTGGACTTTGAGATGGCCTCTGGTGTTGAAACAATGCACGAACTATACAAAGACGGCTTTTGGAATGTGATCTGCGTGCTTATCGGCCCAAGAAGAAGCCTTTGTTGACCCAACAAATGAGGACTTGCTTGGGCTAAAACTATGTTTCATTGGGTACCGTAATGTTTTCTAACGAATCGAAATTCAACCTGCATGGACATGTGTTTTTGTGAAGGGCAGCTCCTAGAACGTCTGTTCAACTCCGCCGTATCTCTGTGAAGAACAGTATCACTACAAATGGGCCAGATATGTGTGTGATGTAAGTTTGTGTGTATTATGTGTGTGTTCTATTGTTCTGTTCTGGCCTCTTGGCTACCCAGAAGCATCAGTCACCTGGACAGATGATTCTGGGTACTGGTCCACACCACGGGAAGGTGGGCCAATCCCAGTAAAACACGTACCGTCTCAAAAGAGACTCTGACTCACCTGAAGTTGTCAAAAGATGGGCCAGGCTCCTCTGGGGGCCCATTCGAGAGGAGAGGAAAAAAAAATCCCGTGGTGTAATTAAAAAGAAAAAAAGAGAGAGAGAAGCTAGACTAGTGGAAAGCGGAGGTGGGGGAGGAATGAGGGAAAAAAGTACGCTAGTGCAGAGCGCGAAGAGAAAATGAGAAAAAAAATAATAAATTAAAAAAAAAATAATAATAATAAATAAATAAAATGATTAATAAAATAAAAACAAATATAGATAATTAAAAATTTTAGATTAGTAAAATAAAATTTTAAGCTGCTCTCTGGGGATCCCCATTCGTAGCCTGCGTTATTCTGTAGGAGGCTTTCCTGCGCGTGAATACTTGCGTCGAGAAGTTCTGGAAGGCAACCAGGTTCTGTGCTGTAACAGAATGTCCAGTTGATTTTCAGTGTGAGGGATGGTATTTGCTAGGTCTTGCCTTAGGTCCTCGTAGAGAGCGCACTCGAAGAGAAGGTGGAACCAATTCTCCTTGGCCCCGCAGTAGCAAACGTCTACGGGTATTAGGCCGAGTTGGATGAGCTTCTATTTCAATGAGCCATGCCCAGTGACTGGGAATGATGTCTCAAGAGTTAGAGAGAGCCACTTTTGCGCTGACTTAGAGGAGGGGAAAGTCACATCCGGCAGGAATCTCCTTGTAACTGCTCCCTTGGTGGAACTATCCCATCTTGTCTGCCAGATATTTATCATCTCAATATAACAGCGTGTTTTCTCTGCCTTAGGGTCCGTGTCCAAGTTTAGCTCAATGTCCAAGATCTTGGTCGGAATTTTCTTATTGATTATAAAGGTGAGGTCACGGAAAGTTACATACAAGTCCAGTGGAAGGGTCCCAGCTAAGACCTGGATAGCAGCAATGGATACTGTCCTGCATACCCTATGGGTAGCCAGAAGCAGTGTCCGTTGTATAGAGCCTAATTTACCTATCATGTTTACCAATCTAGCTCGGTGGAACCAAGCACCTGCACCATACGACACAATCGGAAGGAAACAGCTTTATAGTACAGCTGAAGCGACCGTTTGGACAGGCCCTATTCGTTCCTGGTGATTCTGATGATTGAGCCTAAAAATTTTTTCACCTTGGATCTGAGATGGATGAGGTCGGGATGAAAGCTTAATTTATGATCCAGAACCATCCCGAGCACAGTGGTCTGTGTGACAATGGGAAGTTGTACCCCAGGGACTTTAACTTGCGGAGGCCGTCTGAGGTCCAGCTTATTTTTAAAGAGCATCATTAAAAAATATATATTCATTCCTATTTTTGAAGCGTCGTAAAAAATAAAAAAAAAATAACGCGCAGGTAGCGAAATCCTCTGCGCAATATAAAATTTTGGAAGTATACATGACCGCGCAAATCGAGGGATGACTATTTAAAATTCGTCTTGATCGACAAAAATTAAAGCCGCGATCGACTCGTTGGCCACCCCTTCCCTAGATTATGAGGCCCTGGACTGCAGCCAGCTCAGCTCATGTGTAAATCCAGCACTGTTTTTAGGCGTCTAAGAGTAGGAGACCGGCGGAATTACTTAAGTACAAGACAATGCTGAAAAAAAGCCGTGAATTAGGGTTGAATTTGAAAGTGTCTGCAATTCTGCCTAGACACGATAGGAGGGAGTATATGATGAGAGCCTTTTCGATCAATTCGGTGCTGGAGAGATTGTGCAAGGCTCAAGGGGTAGAATTTTTCTCAGCCTGGTCTGTGCTTGTTAACAGGAGAGATTGCTTCTACAGGAATGGGATACACTTAAATAGAAAGGGTGCAAGAATATTTGCTGATGCTATCGAGGCAGAGTTAGGTGGGTTAGAAAACTGCTAGCTTGGGGGGGGGGATACAAGAACTAATAGATTAACAGTAGCCGCTGGCAGACGTAAAAGTGATTCTTGCACTACTTCTATTGAAATGAAATTGAGCAGCAGCCTGGAAAGCAAGGAAATCCCCAGGGTAACCCTGTGTCATGGGTAACTAAGAGTAGAAACAGGTGCATGTATACTTGCATGTACACCAATGCTAGGAGTATTGTTAATAAATTCGATGAGCTTGAAGCGCTAGTCAAGACATCAAAAGGCGGATATTGTTGGGATATCAGAGACGTGGTGTCACACAGACATACGAAGTGCAAAACTGGAATTTGGGGAGTACAATGTGTACAGAAAGGATAGACAGGACAGGAAGGGAGGAGAGGTTATGCTGTTAGTTAAGAAACACATAAAATCTAAGGAAGTGCATCCAATTGATGTTGGTGGACAATGCAATGTTGAGTCTGTTTGGTGTGACATAAGCACTGGGAAAGGAAAAATGAAAGTAGGTGTGTGTTATAGGCCTAATGAATCTGATGAGTGTAATGAGCAATTGTACAGGGAAATAGAGTGGGCCAGTAAATCAGAGAGTCTTATAATGGGGGATTTTAATTTCCCAGATATTGACTGGAATTTGCGGGTTGGTCACTCGCACACTAGCAAGGCTTTTGTGGATTTATTGGATGATTGTTTTCTACATCAGCATGTTCGGGAGGCAACAAGAGGGAGTAATAATCTTGATCTGATTATCAGCAGTGATTCTTCATGCATTAAGAATCTGCAGAAAAAGGAACCACTAGGTGAGAGTTGTCACAGTGTACTGATGTGGGATTTACTCAAAAAGGTAACTTCCATCAGTGGTAAAGGGAAGGGTTTTTGCTTTTGTAAAAGTGGCTACAATGATCTGAGACAGTATTTAAATTCTATACAGTGGGACCAACTGATGATGTTACCAACAGCAAACACAAAATGGGAAGCATTCAAAGAACTTATCTTGGAAGCTACTAGGCTTTACATACCAACTAAGAAATATTGTTCAAGGTTTAGGCCTAAATGGATGTCAGATGAACTAATTAGACATAATAATAATAATAATAATAATTTATTTATCCCTATTTTATGTTACACTTTTTTGGGAGATAACAGCAAAGAGGGAGGGAGAACATATAAGCCAATGGCTTTTTAGGCGGTGTTCCCTTAAAAAAATTATGAATATACAAATATACAATTGAAAAATGTACAGTTCTGAAATTGTACAAGTAATGTTCAACAGGAAAGACATAAATAAATTGAAGTATTTTTGTACATTTCTTTAGAGAAGACTTCAAAAAGCATCACTACTTATAACATCATTGTGAACATTTTTACAATTAAATGAGGAGAGAAAAGAAAAATGATGAGAAACATGCACAGAAATTTACAAACTATTTGCCAACTGCTTCCTTTAACATTTGTACGTTGTTTCCACGTTGGTGTTTTTAAAATCCAGGAGTTGAGTGGAAGGTGATTTGAATCAGACATCCCTGGTGATGTGTTCAATTAGTAGTTTCTTGAATTGATTTAGTGAAGTGACATTTTTAATTTTTGCAGGAAGTTTGTTCCAGGTTTTAGCATCTTTGTATTTTATGCTTTTCTGACCTATGGCTTTTCTGAAAAGCGGAATCTTCAGGTTGGCTTCATTTCTTAGATTGTATGATATTTCTTCTTCGTCTGTGGTTATGAAAAAGGATCTGAAGAGAGAGGGAAAGTCTGCTGTCTTCATGGCATTGTAAACAAGGATCACTTCGGCTTTCTGCAGCTGGTAGATGCTTAGGAGTTTCACTTCCTTGTATCTCGAACTAACCGATGCGTTCCAGGGAAGGCCCAAAATTGAACGAACGCATCGATTGAGAATGGAGTTGATTCTCACGAGGTTTTCTTGGCTGGTGGTACCCCATGAGATGATTCCATAGGTGACGTGCGGCTGAATTAAACAAAGGAATACTTGTCTGAGAAGAGAAGGAGACACCCAGGCAGAGGCCCTGGCAAGTATTCCCGCTAGTGATGAAGTTTTCTTTCGTACGGTTATCATTTGATTTGCCCAACTTAGCTTATCATCTAGCCAGATTCCGAGTAACTTGGTTTTATTCACCCTTTCAAGTTGTTTTTCTTTATATGTTACGTCTAAATCAATATTTAGTGGTTTGTGTTTCGTTCTAAACACCATGTATTTTGATTTTTCTGGATTCAGTATAAGCTGATTCTTTTCAAGCTAACTATGCATGTGGCAGAGAAAAAAAATGCATGGGATACATATATAAATTAACAGGTGACACAGAAGCCTACGATAGATATAAGCTGGTCTGTAACCAAGTCACAAAGGAGGTTAAGCAGGCGAAGGCAGATTACAAGAAATCTTTGGCAAGGGATGCAAATAAAAACAGAAAACAGTTCTTTACTTATGTAAGCTCTAGAAGGAAGGGGATGAATCAGATTGGTCCACTTGATATTGATGGGTCAACTGTTGATGATCCTGCTCAGGTAGCTAACAAACAGAATGAATATTTTGCATCTACATTCACAAATGATTTTATATCGTGAGGAGTTGTTCAGGAAGGGAATGCCAGAGGTGTATTGAACTCTGGCAGTAAGCTAGAGAATCTTGTAATCTCTGAGAGTAAAGTGGAGGAGAAATTGTTGAAGATAAACACAAGAAAGGCACCCGGGGTGGATGGGATCTATCCAGTTATATTAAAGGAGGAGGCAAAGCAACTAAGCAAACCCTTAGCCATAATTATGAGAGCTTCCTTGGACTCAGGGGAATTACCCATGGACTGGAGATGTGCAAATGTGACTCCAATCCACAAAGGAGGATCAAAAGGAGACAAGTAATTACAGACCTGTTAGTTTAACTTCTGTTCCAGGGATGGAGGCACCGGTTAAAGAAGCACTGCAGGATCATCAAGACAAGACTTCAGTTATAGCTCAGACACAGCATGGTTTTGTGAAGGGGAAGTCTTGTCTGAATAACAGGCGACACAGAAACCTATGATAGATATAAGCTGGATACTTTGATTGGATACTATGATGCGGTCACAAAGGAACTGGATGCAAAGAATAACTTTGATATCATATATTTCGATCTCAGAAAGGCTTTTGATACTGTTGCACATGGAAGACTGCTGCACAAATTGGAGCAGTGTGGCATTGGAGGCAAATTGCTGCTGTTGATAAAGGGGTGGTTGAGGGGGAGGAGAAGACAGAGTGGCAATCAATGGACACTGCTCATTGTGGAATAATGTTATTAGTGGAGTCCCTTCGGGTTCAGTGTTGGGTCCATTATTGTTTTCTGTATTTATAAATGATATTGATGATGGTATATCAAGCTTAATGTCCAAGTTTGCAGACGATACGAAGGCTGGCAGGGTTGCAAGGACACTACTGATGATATGCTGCTGCAACAGGATCTGGAAAGGTTGAGCAGATGGGCTGAGAGGTGGCAAATGAAGTTTAACATTGACAAATGTAAAGTACTACACATGGGAAGCAGCAACCCCAAAGTGACGTATCAACTCTGTGTTACTACACTGACAGTGGTAGAGAATGAAAAGGACCTGGGGTAATTGTGCAGGCAGATATGAAGTTTTCTGAGCAGTGCAGACGGGCTGCAAGAGTAGCTCATGGTGTCTTATCAATGATATACAGGAATGTTTCTAGCAGGGATAAGGAGGTGATTATTCCCTTGTATAAGGCAATGGTCAGGCCATACCTTGAGTACAGTATACAGGTCTGGAGGCCTCATTTCAAGAAGGATGGAGAGCTGCTGGAACGAGTACAGAGAAGGGCAACAAGATTAGTGAATGGAACAAAGGGGTGCTCTTACGAAGAAAGGCTTAAGTTTTGCAAATTACAGTGTCTGGAGACTGGGCACCGACGAGGTGATCTGATAGAGGTGTATAAAGCCTTGAATGGTTTGAGCATGCTCAATGCCGATGGGATTCTTCCTCTTGCTCAGAATAATCGCCTGAGAGGGCATAAATTCAAATTGAGGAAAGACGGTTGTAGGATAGATGTGCGGAAGTTTGCCTTTAGCCAGCGGGTGGTTGATTGCTGGAACAAACTTCGATCTGTCGTTGTAGAAGTTGATAGCTTAAATAGATTCAAGACAGAACTTGACAAATATTTGGAGCGAGTGGATGCGTGAAATAAGGGGTTTCCTTTTTTTTTTGGCTGATGCTGTATAAGCTTGCTTTCTTGCATGTGCCTTTGCTGATACTAATGCAACTGTCTTTCCTCAATTTGAATTTATGCTCTCGCAAGCAAGAAGCTTGTTTATTGAGCTTGAGCATTGAGGTTGTTTATTCCATTCAAAACCTTAACACCTCAGTCAGGTCATCTCGCAGGTGCCTAGTCTCCAGAAACTGCAATTTGCAGAACTTAAGCCTTTCTTGGTAAGAGCACTCCTTCGTTCCCCTGATTTGCATAAATTTTTAACATCTATATAATATCGGTGTAAATACACCATAGATAACTCTTAAGAAACTACGATGGTAGTGTGGGGGGCATCATTTGATCTGTTTCTCATATTGCGCTCTTCGTTCACAACGAGTTGCCATGGTATTGCACTAACTCGACTAAATAACGCTTCACTAATAGAGAAGACTATTGTTACTTATTCTCAGTGAGTACCACCACCCAGACGTCACCGTTTGAAATGTGGTATGGGATAAAGATCTCTTTTATCCTCATGCTATCCCTATTAGACTTAGGAAAGCAAAAAAGATGCAGAAAGGTGATAGTAGGAGAGGTAGAGGAAGGAATGCCGCAGAAGGAAGAAAGGGACAGTTACTCCTTCAACTCACAGTACTCAAAAGCTAAAATTCCTCGAATAGGCAACGCTTCCCCAGTAGAGAAGATTGTTGTTACCTATTCTCGAAACTCAGTGGCCATCAAGCCCCCCAGACGGCACCGTTTCAAAGCTGTTGGCCCTTGAAAGAAATTTTGTTGTGGATCCTGAATAGTTTCCTCTTTAAGTTTATAATCGAAATGACGTCTTTTCAATCTTTTCCTTACAGTGCTTACTTCAGGAAACCAAGCGTCAATGCCAATGATAGTAGCCATATTATTAGCCGAATCGAGAATTTTTTGGAATGCTTCATCTGTTCTATTTTCGTGATTTCCCATTGGTAGGGATATAAAGCAAGGATGTTCCATGTCCCCCGTACTATTTGATTTATACGCAGAAGCACTGATGAAAGAGTTCAAAGAAGAGCAGTAAGGAGGAGTAAAAGTAGGAAAGGGAAGATAAAGACAATAAGATTCGCTGAAGACTAGATATTGATTGCTAATAATGAAGAATTACAGAACTCCTTGGACATCTTGAACAGCACAATAAAGGAAACATTTGACTTTAACAGTCTATTTACGAGTATTAATCTTGATAATTTAAAAGTCGTCCTCCAGAAACTATATTTAGAAAATAAAAATGCTATAAAGGTTGACTTAACCTATTGGGATTCTCTAATAAAATTATGCATCTTTAATAATTATGTATATGACGGAACTTCGTTATACTTACAAGTGACTGGCACCCCTATGGGAAGTCCAGCATCAAGCATAATCGCAAACCTTTATCTGTATTATACAGAAAGAGAATTTCAAGATAACCTACTTATATACAGATACGTAGATGATATATGTGTTTTTAATTGTCCACATTTTGTCCAGGATTACAGTGGATTATATCCAGGGGAGCTTGTGTTGGAAAAAACTAATAGTTCCGATACTATAGCAAATTACTTGGATCTTCATATAGAAATATTACATAATAATAAAATAGACGTAAACGTATATAATAAAAGAGATGCATTTAATTTTAACGTAGTCAGCCTTACAAATTGGAAATCAAATGTATCAAAATCGGTGCATGCTAATATAATTTTATCGCAATGTTTAAGGATTGCTTATATCTGCAATAGTAATAAAAATTGTTCAACAGGCTAAACAGCGTTGTACGGCAAGTTGATCAATAATAATTTCCCTATCGCTTACCTGAAATATCACTTCAGGAAAGCAATTAGCATAATTAATTTCAAAAATTTGTTTTCTGAACCTATTGTTTCAATGTAATTTTCAATAAAATCGTTATATTTAGTGCCATGTATATATGTAAATAGGATACACTTTGCATTCTTGGTGTCTTACGGCGTAGAAAACTTGTACCCACCGGCTTGCAAATTACAGTGTATCATTTTTTTTTTTTTTTTTTTTTTTAATACATATAGTTAATTTCATTTAAATTTACTTAAATTCACGCTGAGATAACATGCAAATTCAGCTCAGGGTCCTACTATAGGAACGGGTTTGCGATCCCGGGCATACCCGAGCCACAACTTATATCTTGTAATGCCTTTAAGCTGTCCTACACTCTTTATTTTTATTTCTCCGAAATTATTAGGGCAATCCGAGGACGTAGGAGAAACTATTTCTTATCTATACCACTATTTTTCGCCTTTGTGGAGTTCAGGTTCTATTTTTCCTACTCCTTTAGTTTTTCTTCTTACTATCTGCATGTTTCTCTTTGCGTTAATTTAATTTAATTATTTATTTTTACCGTATCCATCACATAGGGGGCACCACATATTATTTTGACGACTATTACATTATGTCCTAGATACGGTCAAATGTAGTATGTATTATATATTTAATCTTGTTTTAATCCTTAAATTACGTTCTCTGTCGGGTCAACGATGATTAATATATGCTTACATTTATATTTTACTTATATTTCTTACCTTTGATTCTAATATTTCAAAATTTTTCTTAATTAATTATCTTCATTCGATTTATTTATATTCGATTTATATTCGGCCTATACTGGTTTATATTTGGTTTAGATTTAAATTACTTAGCATATATTGATCATCACAGAAACAGAGAACTTCTTGTCGTTTTTTGCCTTCATTCTGGGTGGTTGGCCCCAGTTGAAGTCATCTAGATTGTCGGTAAAAAGCGATAATAATAATTTTTTTTTTTTTTTTTTTTTTTTGCGTTTTCTTAAGTCCTTGATGGTATTCTTATTATTGGATTGATTTACTTTTTCTAATGATATTCTATAGACATTGTGGGTGTATTGCATGATTGCTTGCAACTGCATTAACCCATAAATATTAGTTATTGTCTTTTAACTTTCTTGCTTTTCTTTATTTCTTGCTTTCCTTTTATCACTAATATAACTATTAATATATATATATATATTATTATTATTTTTTTAATCTTCTTATTATGATTTTATTCTTATCATTTTATTTATTTATATTTTTTGCTACTATTGTTATTATATATATATTTTTTTCGGCTGGTGCAGTATAAGCCATCGGCTTCCTGCACCATGTGACCATTGCTAATACTAAAATACTAATTTTCTTTGTCGCAAAGCAAATGTATTGCGTCAGTTAACGCTTCTGTTGCATCAGACAGTAATTGCAAGGTATTGCATCAGCCGTTTCTATAAATGCGGCGTTGGAAGGGTATGCAAGCTCATTAGTCTCCTCTTTTGCAGAGGTGTAATCATGGCTCCATATATTCAGTTGACACCAAGAAAAAAAAAAGTGTAGCTGTTGCTCTGTCCCAGAAAGGGCTTTCTACGTGTGCTGTCGCTGATGAAATACGCTGCCACCAGTCAACAGTATCCCGGTGCTGAAATGAAAGCGTGAAACCGGTGATGTGAAGAGAAGACCTGGATTAGTAAGAGAGTGACTACGCCTTCCCAAGATCGATATTTGAAACTTCGTAATCGCCATGCTCATGCTCCTGGTCAAAAACTGGACTTTGAGATTGTCTCTGGGGTTGAAAGAAGTGCGGGAACTATCCAAAGACGGCTTTCGGAATGTGGTCTGCATGCCTATCGGCCCAAGAAGAAGAAAGCCTTTGTTGACTCAACAAATGACGAAGAAGGTTCTTGGCCTAAAACGCATGTTTCATGGACAAAAGAGAAATGGGACACAGTCATCTTTTCTGATTAATCGAAATTCAACCTGCATGTGGACATGTGTTTGGTTTTAGGCAAGACGGCCCTAAACTTTAGTTCATCACCACCATGGTTCCTGTGATGCATACACGGCTCTGTACAATGGACAGTTATGTTTACTAGTGTGTGTATTGTGTTGTTTAGCTATTCCTGGCCGCTTTGTTACCAGGAAGGCTGCTTCTCAGTACCCTTCCACGCCATGAGGAGGCGGGCCCAATTGTGCACGTACTACACTAAATGTAATAATTCCAGCACCCATAGGAATAAGTGGGAGTCCTATGGGTGCAGCAGTCTCCTGTAATCACGTACGCTGGTGAATACCACAAAGAATCCCTCATCCACTGGATAAAAAGCGTAATAACAATGGATGCCAGCATTTCCCATAACTGGGTACAAGCAGTATAAAATCCCGTCTCTGATAAACTGGAGACCATCGAATCATGCTCCCTAAGGGACTGGCATAAAAAAAAAACCGTTCCCATGGGACTAGCATAATTAGCAATTATGCTAATTATGAAAAAAAATTAACGGACAAAAAATTACGTTTCAAAAATTAAATAAATAATAAAAACTAGTCAAATTCGAGTCGTATATTGAAAACCTGTGTGGCAAATTCCTGCAGAGCTGAGAAAGAAATTTGATTTGCATTAAGATATCTTTCATTTCCAAGAGAGAAATTATGCACTGTACTAGATAATGTTTGTCTTAAATCTTGGTAAACTGGGCAGAAGAATAAGACATGACTCCTGTCTTTGGAGGCGCCGCAGAAACAGATATTGCTAGATTGAATTGAAGAAGACGAGGATTCAAAGACCCGTGACCAGTTAGAATGAATGATGTAAGAAGGCTTGGGTACACCCAAAACTGATTACTTTTTGTGGAAGTAAATTTATCAGGTATAAAACATGTGGGAACTGCTCCTTTGGTCGAAGAATTCCATCTCACTTTCCATCTTTTATGAAGTTCAGTCCAACATTTCGTTTTTCCATTCTTTGGATCGGCAGTGGGATCATAGGACAAATCGGAAAACTGCCAGTGTACATTTGTATATTCAAAAAGCGCACCCTCACAACTACAACCAGGCTTAAATCCACACTAAAGAGAGAGAGGAAGATAGATTAATTTCCAAAAGAAGTTCATTACATCTGTATGTCACGAGTTTTTCCTAGTAATTTGCGAAGTGGGATAATAAAGCGATAGACCTGTATGATTTAGGATCACTTGTAAATGCAGAAACCTACACTGCTATCTTGGAAGTATATTGAGGACTTATTTTGCTGATTTACAGTTCATAATATTATTATGTTAACTCGTCATTTCAGTTTGAACACGTAAATGCAATTAAATGTGTGTTTGGTTGTCATGATTTCCTTTAATTAAGCATTTTACTCTTTGTGAATGTATTTATGGCAATTAGATATATCAGGTGGAGTCGTTTTATTGGATTACATTCAGAGAAATATATATCCCATGTAACAAATGCATTTTGAACATTTCTGCAACCCACAATGCAGCGCAAAACACATTATTTGCAAAATTCACAAGTGATGAATTTTGTTTTGTCCGCCACTGTAGGTACACTGTTGTTGTTGTTGTTGTTATTTTGGATTTCAGGAGTATTAGCAACTAAGGCCATATTGCTCTGGGATATGCAGTGGTCATTCCCTGACCTTTCCGCATCCTCCGTATTTGGTGGTGACGGGCTTGAACTCCGGCCTAATCAAGAAGCGTGTGCTACGCACTGCTGCTCCTGCCTGCCCACCTGGCTACGCAGGAACCATAGGTACATTGCATTCACGTAGACGTGAATGCAGTGACGCATGTCGATGTCAGTATGGATATACGTCGTGGATTAGCAGACTTTGAAAGAGGGTTGATAGTGGGTGCCCACTGTCATCTGCTCTCTGGCATTTTCTCAGCCAACCGGACAGTGACAGTGGCACCAATCAGTGCCGACTTCAACGAGGTAGGTGAAGAAACATCTGCACGAAGACCTTCAGGCGTTCATGAGCCGAAATCGGTTATGGGACCGCAAACTCACCAGAGTCCCATTGCTAACACCACGACACAGGACTCGACGCCTCAACTGGGCGAAAGAACATCGGCATTGGATCTTGGATGACTGAAGACGGGTCTCCTGGTCTGATGACTCTCGTTTCCAGTTATTGCAAGAGGACGGGACGGTGTGTATCTGGCTAAAACCGCACGAAGCTATGCTCCCATCATGCCAACAACTGTTCAGGAAGGTGGACAGGCAAGCACGGTAATGGTCTGGGGTGTGTTCAACTGGCACATGTTGTGACCTCTGGTAAGTCCAGAGCCAATGGTTCCCAATCTTTTGTCACTGAAGCCACACTTTAAGTTAAAAGACGAATATTATCGGCACCCCAAATAGTGATTGCCATTGAACTCAATGGAATTCTTTCTAATCTTACAGCACACCGATTGGGAACCACTGAGACTCTAGATGTATTTCTGAACGGTCCTGATTGAGATTCTATCCTTCTAGACCGGCCATCTGCATCCCTTCGTGATCATCGTGCACCTACAGGGCAATAGACTCTCCAGCAAGATAATGTTTTTCCCCATATAGCCATGGAGACAAGGACATGGTTCGAAGATCATTCTGCAGATTTTACCACTATGGAATGGCCTTCCCGTTCACCGGACATGAACCCTGTGGAGCATTTTGGGATGCTCTCGAATAGTCTGTTCGATCTTTGGATTCTCCACCCAGGAATGCGACGGAACTATGGATAGTGGTGCAGAATGCATGGATGGAAATAACTGTGTGGAAAGGTTTCGTGGACTCAATGCCTCGCCGTGTGACTACCCTTATCAGGGCGAAAGGTGGGCTTGCCCATTATTAGGTAGTATCCCATGATTTCTGTCCACCCAGTATATGCATTGGTATAATATTTATCAAAGTAATGGCATGAACCGTTCGTCTTGATCGTATTGACCTGCTATAAGCGTTGGTCACGATTTTTTTTTTTTTTAATCTACTTAATGTATTTATAAAGAATAGATGAAATAATTAATAAATTTTAGGAATATTACAAAAATAACTATACTTTAATTTTGTAATAAGTATTATTAATGAAATATTTTAAGATATTTTAGAATTTATTTAAAATTATTATATAAATTTCGAATTCTTGAATTATCCCTATTTATTCGCAATATATATCTTTATTAGAACAAGCAAAGCTGAAATACGCATTCGGCTTCTACAGCTCTGTCAAAGATGATTTTTTTAAAAAGGCAGGATATTAAATTTATTTTATAAATGTTGGGGTGGGAACCATATAAAGTACTAGTGGAATGGAAGTTAGCAAAAAATTATTCGAATATTTTAAAAAAGGATTAAAGAGGGATTATAGAAATGATACAAAGGATTAAAGAGGGATTAGCATACTAAACACAGTAGTGTATAGCAAAATAATAAAATTAACTCTGAGGAAATATTAACAGAAGAACAGGCAGAAGTCAGAAAAGGAAGATCATGTACAGATAATATATTAAAACAAATAATAGAAAAACGAATAGAGTTTAATTTAGAAACGCATTTAGCATTTATAGATTATGAAAAAGCATTTAATCGAGTAAACAGATGAAAACATATTGAGCAACCAAAGCATGTTACAAAAATAATACAGAGTTTATATCAAGGAACAAAAACAGTATTAGATACAGGTAACAAATTAACAGAAGAAAGTATAATAAATCGAGGAGTTAGACAAGGATGTAGCTTGTCACCAACGCTGTTTAACACATATATATCGAGGATATATGTAAATGGAAAGAAGAAATTAATACAGGTATATATTTTCCTGAAAAAAAAAATTCTTCACTGTTTTCATCTGTTGCTGAAAGCCGAAAATAAAATTATCTGTATTTTTAGTTTTTCTTGACAGGTGGAACAGCTGTTCTTGAAAAGCTGAAAATCAAAAAACTGTTTCCTTGAAGTTTTGTCAGTTTTACCTGCAACGATTGTAATTTTTTCTAATCTCTGTATATGTTGGTGCGTAAGATTTAAGATTTAAAATTAAGCAGTTGTTAAAAGGTTAATTTTCTACTCCCGAAAAGTCTTTGGCTTGTTTTTCTGCGATGATTGTGTTTTTTTTTTTTTTTTTTGTTACCTCTGTATATACTTTATGTGTCAAATCTATTCCAAGGTAAGATTGAAAATTAAACTCTTAAAAGGTTATTGAACAATTGTACAGAGAAATACAGTGGGCCAGTAAATCAGGATGTCTTATAATGAGGGATTTTAACTTCCCAAATATTGACTGGAACTTGTGGGTTGGTCACTCACACACAAGTAAGACTTTTGTGGATTTATTGGATGATTGTTTTCTTTTGTGGATTTATTGGATGATTGTTTTCTGCATCAGCATGTTCAAGAGGCAACCAGAGAGGGTAATACTCTTGATCTGGTTATCACACAGTGATCATTCGTGTATTAAGAATTTGCAGTTAAAGGAACCACTAGGTGGCAGTGATCACAGTGTACTGAAATGGGATTTACTTAAAGATTTAATTACCATCAGGGGTAAAGGAAAGGGTTTTTGCTTCCGTAAAGGTGACTACAGTGGTCTCCGACAGTTCTTAAATTCTGTACAGTGGGATCAACTGACGATGTTACAAACAGTAAATTCTAAGTGGGAAGCATTCAAGGAATTCATCGTGGATGCTACTAAACGTTTCATACCTATTATTAAGAAATATTGTTCAAGGTTTAGGCCTAAATGGTTGTCAAATGAACTAATGAGACTCGTAACAGAGAAGAAAAATGCATGGGGTGCATATAAATTATGAAGCGACTCAGAAGCCTATGGCAGTTATAAGCTAGTTTGTAATCAGGTCACAAAGGACGTTAGGCAGGCGAAGGCAGATTACGAAAAATCTTTGGCTAAAGATGCTAAGAAAAACAGCAAGGATTTCTTTACTTATATAGATTCTAAAAGGAAGGGAATGAATCTGATTGGTCCACTTGATATCGATGGTTCGACTGTTGATAATCCTGCTCAGGTGGCTAACAAACTAAATGAATATTTTGCATCTACATTCACACATGAGGAATTATTAAGGTTTGAAAATGGCAGAAGGTTATCAAATTGTAGCAGGGTGCTTAATGATTTTGTAATAACTGAGAGCAAAGTGTGGAGGTGATGTTGTTGAAGTTAAACACAAGAAAAGCACCTGGGGTGGATGGGATCTATCCAGTTATATTAAAGGAGGTGGCAAAGCAACTAAACAAACCCGTAGCCATAATTATGAGAGCATCCTTGGACTCAGGGGAGGTTCCCACGGACTGGAGATGTGCAAATGTATCCCCAATTCACAAAGGGGGATCGAAGGATGACACGAGTAAATACAGACCAGTTAGTTTAACTTCTATTCTAGGTAAAATAATGGACTCACTGGTTAAAGATGCATTGCAGGATCATCTACACAAGACTGCAGCAATAATTCAGACACAGCATGGGTTTGTTAACGGAAAGTCTTGTCTGACAAATTTGATAGAATATTATGATGTGGTTAGAAAGGAACTGGATGCAAAAAATAATTTTGATATCATATATTTGGATTTCAGGAAAGCTTTTGACACTGTTGCGCATGGAAGACTATTGTACAAATTGGAGCAGAATGGTATTAAGGGTAAGTTGCTACAATGGATAAAAGGATGGTTAAGTGGGAGAAGACAGAGGGTGGTAATCAATGGGTGCTGCTCTTCGTGGACTAATGTTATTGGTGGAGTCCCACAGTGTTCGGTGTTGGGTCCACTGTTGTTTTTTTTATATTTATCAATGATATTGATGAAGGTATATCAGGCTTAGTGTCGAAGTTTGCAGATGATACAAATGTTGGCAGGGTTATTAATGACAGTAATGGCAGTGTGCTACTGCAACAGGATCTAGATGATTTGGGCAGATGAGCTAAGAAGTGGCAACTGAAGTTTAACCTTGACAAATGCAAAGTATTCCATATGGGTAGAAGTAACCCGAGAGAAACGTAACAACTGTGTGGTACTACGCTTAAGGTGGTAGAAAATGAAAAAGACCTGGGAGTAATTGTGCAGTCAGATATGAAGTTTTCTGAGCAATGCAGACTGGCTGCCAGGGCAGGTCCTGGGGTTTTGTCAATGATATATAGGAATTTTTATTTACGATTAATAAAACATTAATTTGTTGTCGTTTATGAAAATAATGGCACCCCGCTTCAAGGCGAACGAAATATAAATAAGGAGCGAATATAGAAGGGCAGGTTATTTCTTTTATGACTATATACACTTTTATATACACGGTGTTTTAACTAGGCATTGAAGGATTTAAATTATATACGGTGCAAAAATTACTGCGTTTTTTTAAATTTTGTAAATAAATTCAATTAACTGCGATTTACAACTCGGTCTCATACCTTGCAAACCTCATTACTATTAGAGTAAATATCTATTTCCAGCAAATACACTGTCAGAAAAGAAATTAATTCAATGAAAGTAGATCTCTATCAGTGATAGGAAGGAAAACGGAAGGTTGATAACAGAGAACTAATAAAATGCTGTAATACTCTCACTGTTCAGAACTCAGTGGTTTGCACGAACTTATGCAGTCTGTTTGTGAATAGCTAATACATACACCTAATTGCATATATATCAGAACCCGACTTCAGTGTGTACGTGGTGCCTAATCGTGAACCGCAGCTCACACCCCATACTGAAAAAAAAAAAAAAAACCACGATGACCTCGCTCTTCTCTTCAATACTAAATGCCTCCCTATTTTGGTCAACCTCTGACAACTTAAGCTGATTCATTTTCTTGAATATCAAATGGTTAAATAAACTTTAAATCTGGATTTAATTGCACAATATCAAAGCAGCAAATGACTACTAATCTAAATATTCCCTTGTTCGCCAAATTAAATTAATGTATAATCTAATTTTATTCTCTAAACTCTGGTCTTTGACGAATGGCTTGCCCCTCCCTCTGGTTATATAGTCCCCTCCTAGAAAAGCGGACAAAGATGGCATTAATTCTGAATCGATGCCTTGTTCATATGTTTATCGATAACGTTTTCCGTTTTAACATGGACTCAAATTAAAAATAACAACAATAAAATACAGAAGAAGAAGGAGAAGAATGTTAAAATTAACTGCGCAGTGGACAGAAATTCAAGGGTTTTAAATACTGGAACGTTACAAAATGTACACAACAAAACCTGTAACGGATTCCACGTATTTATCATTCTTCGAATTATCAGGGTCCCTTTCGAGTAGCGCAGTGCATAAACATCTTGAAAAAGGCTCTGATTCGAATACCATCAATGACCACAGAAATTTTGAGGGTTTTTTTTTTTTTTCAAAACTTGGCTGAGTTAGTGGTCTCAGGAGAGGGTATTATGGCTCTTTGAGAACTCCTTTAGCCTTAAGTGGCCAGAGGAGTTCGCAAAGCGCAGTTTCCACAGGGAATTTATTTATTTTAGAAAGCGATTCTGAATAATCAAAAATAAGCATCGAATTAAAAAGAAAAGCGGAAGAAACTTTGTGTGAGCAACGGTCTAAGATGACACATGACGAGCAGGATAACTGAAACAAGAAAGCCTTTCAGCACGTCAACATTGGCGCAGCTCAGTTTATTTAAAATAAACTTTTAAAACATTCATTAATGCAACTAGTTGCCATTTAGCATCGTTCGAGCTTCTGAATCTTCGGATTTAAAAACTAGTGAGGAAGTAAAGAAAGAAATTACTACTCAATTCAGGGACGAATTTAGAAAGATTAAAATTAAGGCGGTCCGCAAGGTCCGGGACCGTGGTATTGTGATCGAAACAGCTTCTAAAGCCGACCTTGTTTCCCTGCAATCGTGTCAGAAGTTCAAAGACTTAAAATTTTCTCTTGACACTCCAAAGAAATTAAATCCTACGGTAGTTATCTACGACATTGGTAAAGACACTTCTGAAGATGATTTCATCCAGGATCTTCATGATAAGAACTTCATTGGCACTGATTATTCCCTTGAGGATCTTAAGAAATTAGTTAAATTTCGATTTAAGATGAATTCCAAGCAGAAGGACTGCCAGCACTGGGTGATTGAGGTCCCTGGCCCTATCAGGCATATTTTGTTACAAAATAATAATAGAATTTATATTGGGTGGTCAGTACACGGTATTAAGGATTTCATAATATCTTCTAGATGTTCCAAATGCCTGGGCTATGGCCACTCATCTAAAAATTGTAGGTCACCTGAACACACCTGTGGGCACTGCGGTTGTCAGGGCCATCAAATTTCTGATTGCCCCAGTAAATCTTCCCCCATAGTTTGTCCCAACTGTAAAATTAGGAAACGCAAAGCTGACCATTCTTACAAGGACATTTCCTGTCCCGAATATCTCAGGGCCCAAGACCAGGTGAGGTTCAGGACATCTTATGAATAGTACCCATACTACAGTTGTAAATATGAGTGTAAAATTCCTTCAATTAAATTGTCAGCGAAGTTTATCTGTTATTAATGATGTATCTAGTTTAATTTCTTTACATAAATTTTCTGTCTTGGCTCTCCAGGAGCCATACTCCTATAAAGGTGTGATTAAGGGCTTGCCCTGTCAATCTCAGTTAGTTCAATCTATCCCTGATACTTCTGTGGTTGGAGGCAACGCGGTGACTAGGGTTTGGGCTGCTCTGGTTATCGTGGACCCTCTGATCACGGTTACTAAGATCAATAGTCTCTGCTCCAAGTTTGCTGCTTGTGCCTGTCTTGAGGGTTTCTTCGGTAGGATTTATGCCGTCTCTTTGTACATGCGATGTTCGCAGTATGCACAGCCTATTGAGCTGTTCTTAAATTACCTGGAACTGTTGTTAACCAGACTTTCTGGTCTTCCGTTAATCATTATGACGGATTCTAATGCTTCTTCTCCCCTTTGGGGAAGCCCTACTTCTAACCCCAAGGGTGATCTCCTTGAGGATTTCATCGTTGCAAAAAACTTAATTGTCCATAATGTCCAGAGTCATCCCCCAACTTTTTCCAGTTCGCAGGGTCAATCTTACATTGACATCACACTTTCAAATCGTGCTTTTTCTTTCGGTATAAATAATTGGTCGGTTCGTACTTCTTGGTCGAGCAGTGACCATCACCCTATCACTTTTGACCTGGTCACCACTGTTAGGCCTTCTTCCTCTCGAGTTAATCATGATTTCCCTCGCTATAAAACTAAGGGTTCTGACTGGAGCATTTTCGACTCTAATCTTTTGAGTTTGGTTAATGAGGATTTCATCTCTAATCTTTCTGAATTGGATCCAAATTCCCTGGAAGAAAAGATAACTGGAATTATTACTGAGGTCTCTGACCTTAGTTTTCTTAAAAAATCTCGTCGAATCAATTCTGTTCCTTGGTGGTCTGATGGTCTTTCCTCTCTTAGAAGAGATCTTAGGACCACCAGGCGAAACCTTAATAGAGCTAGAAGGAATAACAGGCCACCAATTGAGGTAAATAGGCTTGCTGACTTGTATAAGGCAGCTCGCAACAGATATTTTAACAGTATTAGAGAGGAGAAGGCCCAGGCTTGGGCTCGTCTCGTGGAAAGAACTATTAAATCAGATCCTTGGGGTTTACCCTATAAAGTCATTGCCTCTAAACTCCACCCACATATTCCTCAGACCTCAATCCATGTTCCAAATTCCACTGAAACTTTAACTTGGTCGGCATCTGTTGATGCCATCTTGGATGAATTGCTTCTCAGGGACATCTCTGTTCCTGAGAGCAATGAACAAACTCTTTTTAGATTACAGCATCTTGTGTTTGAAGGCTCTTCTTCTGAGAATCCCTTCACTAATATAGAAATTGATTCTGCCATTAATACCCTTACTATTGGAAAAAGTCCAGATCTGGACCTCATGGAGGTTTCTGTGATTAAAAGAATCTGGAAAATCAAACCTATACTTATTTCTATCCTTATGAATTCTTTCCTTCGGTTTGGTGTTTTCCCTGATCGCTGGAAAATTGCCAACTTAAAAATCCTTCTCAAGAGTCCTGGCAATCCAGTTGACTCTCCTTCTTCTTATCGTCCAATTTCCCTTCTTCCTTTTCTTGGCAAGTTGTTGGAAAAACTTCTGGTTTCACGTTTCAAGGGTTACTATAACTCAAAAAATCTTTGTTCTTCTTCCCAGTTTGGTTTCACGCAAGGTAAATCAATACAGATGCAATTAATCTTCTCCTGAGCACTGTTCGAGCATCTCCTTCTAAATACGTTCTCGGTCTCTTTGTAGACTTCAAAGGGGCCTTTGACACCTTATGGTGGCAGAGTGTCCTGGCGAGGTTTCGGGAGGCCGAGGTCTCCTGTCCTATCTACAAACTAATTTCTAGTTATTTCGATTATAGAAGCCTTGTGGTCTCCTCCGGTTTTTGCTCGGTTACGAGGCCGGTTTCTAGGGGTTGTCCTCAGGGATCCGTTCTTGGCCCTGTTTGCTGGAACGTGGTCCTTGATGGATGGCTAAATGCCCCTCATGATGATATTGTCAACATTGCCTACGCCGACGATCTTGCCTTGCTTGTACCTGGGAATTCTCGTCTTGAATTGGAAATTAAAGCAAACCGCATCTTGGATGATCTTCACATATGGTGTTCCCTCCATAAACTCTCCATTTCAGTCCCTAAAACTAAACAGGTTCTTCTGAAAGGCCTACTGAATCGTAATCGTCCCCCTGTGGTTAAAATTCTTGACCAGGCTGTTAAATTGGAAAGTGAATATAAATACCTTGGGGTGGTGATTGATGATCGTTTATCTTTCATTCCCCATTGTAAGTACCTTCGGCAGAAAATCCGTTCTCTTACCGGCTGGTTGTTGCGTCTTGTCCGTTCCCTCTGGAATCTTAAGTCGTCTTCTCTTGGTCTTTACTACAAGTGTATCTTCATCCCCATCGTCTGCTATGGTGCCGGCGCTTGGGGCTTCAGAATTCTTAATTCACTGGTCCAAAAATACCTTCTGCAGGCGCAGCGGTCCTTCCTTCTCTATACTTGCAGGGCATGTAGAACTGTTTCTACTGATGCCCTGCTTGTTATTAATGGTAGTCTCCCTATCTACCTGGAAATTATATTGCATTTCTTGTCTTACAATAGGAAATCTCTCTCTCCTGCCTCGGTGGGAGATTTTGCTAATAATTATGAGAACTCTACAAATGTTGATCTGGCCAGACTTTCCAATCTTGCTTTGGAAGAGTGGCAACACTCTTGGGATGATTCCTCTCTCGGCAGAATCACATACGCTTTCTTTCCTCGTGTTTTTATTAAAGATAAAAATTTTAACTGGCTTCAACTTGGGTTATTTCCCACTTTTTTAATCACGGGACATGGAATTAATTCTCGTTTGTATAGATTTGGACTCGTCCCCTCTCCTCTCTGCTCTTGTGGCTCTGAGGAGACGGTTGAACATATTGTCCTACATTGTAATTTATATGTGGATTTAAGACAACAATTGTCTATCTGTACAAATGTATATAATTTAGATGATTTTTGGCGCCTGGTTGGGTCAGCGGACTCTCTTTCTGCCTTCTCTTCTTTTGCTAATAGTGTCTTCCGGAGAAGAGCGGCTTTATCAAGGAATAACCCTTGATTTCGTTATTTGTTCTTAATATTTTTCACTCTGGTGGGGCATGGGCATGCCCCACTGATAATGGGGGGTCACCTCTCTATCCGACCCCTCTTCTTCCTATTTCATCCCCCCAGTCTTCACCCTCCCCTCCCAACACTTTCTCTTGTACAGCGACTGCCCCACATGTCCAAATTTAAATCACATCAAATTTTGCCCGACCTTTTAGGCTCTCTAGAAATAGTTCTTTCAGCGTAAAACCCCACGCAGCGCTTTCTAAATGCAATTTTACTTAAACTGATAACTCCAACTTAGCGATAACTCCAACCTTTATTTTAGGTCCTCGTCACCGAAATCCCAGGAAAGTAAGTGGCAGGACCTGCCAGAGTATAATTAGTCTCTTGGTACACCCGGCCGGCGTCCCCGTCGCTAGGTATGGTAACGCCGGGTCCCACTGGGGGCCCGGCGGCCAACAGGCCGGATGAACAATGGGCACAACAAACTACATACCACATGACCCATACATTAATTTTAAACCTCTGGCATAGACAGGGTACTGTCACTCGATACAAAGAACATACGCGGAGATGGGAGAAATCCCCGGAGCCGTCAGACCCTCAACATACCTATACCTATACCTATTTGTTCTTAATATTTATATATATTACTGTATTGATTTTTTTTTTTTTTTTTTTTTTTGAGAGGAGTTTCTTCCTTGCCTAAATTGTCTTGTGTTTTGGACGCAGAGTTTTTGCGTGTTTTTCTGGAGACTTGTTTCAGGTTTTGCCTGGCCGAGTGGGAGAGATGGACCACCCCTCTCCCACTTCGAACTCTGTCCGGGTTGCCTGAAATGATTTTCTGTGTTAAATTGTATGTATTTTGTAAATACTGTAATTATCTTGTTAATATCATGGTGCTTTTGTTTGATTTGTTGTTTGCTCTCAGAATTGAGAGTAACTGATTTTATTGTTTTTGAATCAGCAGTTAATCTTAAATGTTTATATTGTACATTACTTGTGTACTTAGCTCATTATTATGTTGAAGAGACAGTTTTTCTCTTCTCGCGTTGTCTGTTTGGCTCTGAGGAGTGCGATGGACCTCTCCCTGCTCCCTCAGATCCAACCTTCAGTTGGCTGTTCTGGTTGAGTGAGATGATTTTCCTCTCTAGCCTGTCTTACTGCTGGCTGCTTCTCTTGCTGCTTGTGTTTTGATTTAATTTTGTTTTCCTGCGGGGCTGATTATTTGTTGTATTTTTCTTTCCTGCCTGATTGCAGCTGCAATCAGTTGGGTTTTTGCTAGTACCATATAGTTCTTGGTCTAGCATTTTTAGTTGTAAATGGGTTTTGGTTCTGAGGGGTGGGATGGACCTCTCCCCGCCCTCTCAGATCCAATTGCTTTGTTGGCAATTGCCATCCATTTTTTTTTTTTTTTTTTTAATGCTTACCTATGCATTATAGTTAATTCTACGTGTCTTGTTATTTGAAACAAGTTTTGTTTTTCGCAGCTTGTGGTAGCAGCTTTGCACTTGCTGGTTATGTACATATGTTTATAGATTAGATTACTTGTGCAGAGACATTTTCTCTGCATATTCATTAATTATTGTTTAATACTTAACTTATTATTTTGATCTGTTATACTTAGATTTAAATTTAGAATTGCTTTTGATTCGGTTAACTAATTTATTTGTACAGTATTTATTGGTTTTGCCTTTGGCATATATTTGCCTTGGGTGAGTTCTGTTTGTCTCTTTGTGTTTTGCATATATGTTTCTGCATTTCTTCTGGTTGACTATTTCTGTTAATTTCTTGGTTGACTAATTTTTCAGCCAAGATTTTAATTACTTATTTTGCAAATATTGTATATTTTACTCTCTGCTTATGCAGTGTAATTTGTTAATATGTTTACTGCTATGTTTAATATCGGTGACATAAGTATTTATTATTTATCTTAATTTATTCTTTTAAGTGGCTATCTAATAGCCACTTGTACATTACCTATGTTCTTTCCTTGAGACTTTTCTTTTTCCCCTTGTCGGTGCAAGTTGGGCTTCCTTCCCGGCTAGGGGAATCTTTCTTTCAAAATTACAAGCCTTCAGGCTTCAAAATTTTACCTCTTCAAGCTCTCTCGCTTGTTAGATTTTCCAACTAGTGTTTTCCTCTTTCCTGTTTCTTCTTTTTCCTGAGAGAGTGTTTTGCTCTCTTTTCTTCTTCTACTTTCTTTTCTCCTACTTTATCCTCCCTATTCCTTATTTATTATAACCGAGATTCCACTTGTTGGAATCCCACTAAGTGTAATTTAGATAGTTCCTGGAGTGCCTCCACGTGGCTAGGGACGGGAGTCGGGACGCAGGTAGCTTGCTCCCTGCCTCCCGGCTGCTAAGACTCCAGGGCCGGCAAACAACAACCATCACAACACACATATATACTTACACACACACACTTACACACACTTGCCGGCTATAAATAACCTACAGATGCTACAGCGGTATATAGAAGTAACCCTGGAGGCCGCAATCAATACAAGAATACCTTGTCCCTATACGTTTTATCTCAATCACAGTTCGTGAAGCAAATTACAAATATAAGGAAAAAGAATCGGTCGTACGAAACTATCTGAAATACTTCTTCGGACTTTCTTTCCTGAAAGCAGAAAAAGTAGAAGGACACTGCTGACCTGGTGTCCATCAATCCAAAGAATGTAAAGCTTGTGGATTTTCGGATGTCCATAATGGGGTGTTTTCGGCATTCACGTACCCTGACAAAGGGAACCACGCCTCATCAGTGAAGAATGTAACATCCAGAATTCCATCGATGTTTTCAGTGATGACCTGTTGAAACAGGGTGCAGTAGGGTACTCGCTTTTGGTGATCTGCTGCTTTTAATCCTTGGATAACTGTGATTGTCCAAGCGCTAAATTCGCAGTTGCAAGACCGACATTTTGAGAATTGTGTAATGAAGTAGTTACAAGTCACTAGAATTATAGAATGGTCAGATCAAGTCATTCAGGTTCATAAACTGCAACGAACGTACAGGAAACCCTGGATTTTACAGACTTCGGATTTAACAGACGAAAAATAAATTAATCGGCGCCAGAGGGAATTAGATAAGATAGGAAAAACCGGGAACTCACGGGTCACAGCGGCATTGCCCTAAGAAAACTGACGAAAGAGAAAGCGTGAGCACCTCAGTGCAGCTCAGAAATTAAACCTGTTGGAGAAATTAACGCGGAAAACACACTTTGGTATAGACGTTCCCCGGATCAGTTAGGGGGAGAGAGAGAGAGAGAGAGAGAGAGAGAGAGAGAGAGAGAGAGAGAGAGAGAGAGAGAGAGAGAGAGTGTCCCCTTTCTTCTACTTCCTCAGTTGGTGGCATAAAAGGAAACAGAATGGCATCTTGCACTTTTAGCCAAAGATTTCTCATAATTTGCCTTTACATGACTAACCCCCCTCGTCCCAGGAGGGAGGGTTAGTCATGTAAAGGCAGATTATGAGATTAATCATACACAAATTAAGCTCTTATATTATCTTCTTTTCATTTACACATTTTGCTTTTTAAATCTTCATTTATTTGAGGTGTGCTGGCCACTGAATAATTTGGATTTAAGTTGAAAATGAAGTATAAAAAACAGGCTAAATCAAAATATTCTAAATACATCTTGTACCTTCAGATTTATTAAGAAATAATGGATAATGGGTAAATTTTACAATAAATGTAAAATTAACCTTTTTTTTTTTTTGTGAATATAAATGCTTAGGGATGATGTAAAATATGATGTGAATTCACAGCAGAGTTTATAATCGGACCATTTTTCTTTGAAGAGTATACACCTCATGACCTGTAAGGTGTACAGCAACTAGGGCACGGTACTGCGCTCTTCTAACAGATCCATTATTCCGCTGTGCAAGAAAGGCAATGCTTGGAGACCGAAGTGTTTTCATGCAAGATGTGACCCACCTCACGTTGGTCGACAAGTGAAGGAACTGCTGCGTTCATTCGAAAATCATATGTAGAGACTTTCCCTAGTTCTGGCCAGCCTAATCAGGAGATCTCAACCCCGCTGTGGGAGAAGTGTTACCATATCGAGATCTGCAAATGTGGATGTCATTCCTGACCTGATTTTGTAAGACGGGTAATGACATTGAGCATATTGAGACAACATTCAACATCGCACAGGAGCGAACTCACGATATTGTGGGTATTTTAGGAATGAAGATTTCTTCGAAGTGTGTCCCTAAAACGCTGAATGCAGATCACGAGAAAGAGTGAGATGTTGTTATAAGATTGCGCAGCATTTTGAAACTCAGTTCTGGAAGCAGAACATAACTACGGACGAAACATGGGTGCACCACTTCGAGGCTGATACAAAAGAACAGTCGAAACATTGGAAGTCCCTCTGCTCCCCCCTCCTTAAACGTTTCAAGCGCAGAAGTCTGCTGGGAAAGTCACGGCATCTGTCTTCTGTAATGAAGAAGTGTTCATCGTTCATTTCCTGGAACGAGGCGCAGGAACTTGGCTGAAGGAATCACCTTGAATCAAGAACATGCACCGCATCGGCGCACTCAGGATTTGAGACTCAGGTGACATTGCGACACTGTGGATTCGCACTATTGGAGCTTCCACCATACACTCGGGTTTCAATTCAAACTATCTTGATCTTAGAACGAAGGTACTCCAATCGCTAGGTATCACAACATTTCGACCTGAACGTCACTTTAACGCATCCAAAGAAGCCTTCCAAACCTCCTACAATAAAGCTACCTTCGAACGCCGCACCTTTCAAACGCAAATATTACATACACAATGAATGCAACTAAGTTGCCCACTTAACTTCTACGTCCCCAGATACAGTATTCCATCCTTCAACCATGCCTCTTTCCACATGCGCTCTTGCTCTCTCCACCGTCTTTCGGCTTTGCTTCTTTTTTGCTGGTTCGGCCAGATTGGATTGGCATCCTGTACCTTGCACCTCAACTGCTTCGCTCGGCCGGTGCTCTAAAGCAAGAGCGTGCAACCAGTACATAACATTCAAACTGTGGTCCTTATCCAGCCACATCCCATACAATAAGATGTAAGCCGATAGAATTCACAAAGAATACCATACCTACAATTTGGATCTCATGTTATGAACCAATGCGTAGATCCACCATTGTTTATGATATTGAAGCTGAAGTTCATGGACTGGAGAATATACACGTCGAAACACTAATAAATGAAGCCAAGATTGCAGAGAAAACCCACAAGTCTGAAAAAGGGTGGAGTCCATATGTGTTACTATTCCTTCAAAAACTGCCACTTACCTCATAGATTAGTCCATTCCCCAGAAGCAAATATTAATAGAATACCCTCAATGTTCCGCGAAATTATAGAAGGATACGAATACGTAAAAGATAGGATAGGACTAGACAAGATATTGGAAACGAACCAAGAGCCAATTCCCCCACAACACAGGGAAAGTCATAGGGGGAACATAACATTGCAATCCGTACTACACAAAGTATTGCAACTACCGATTAAACGAAAATACAAGACCTCCTACAAAGTCTCCCATTCATGGATTGTTGGCGAAGAAATACCAAGAAATCAACTGCAAATTTTAACTTTGCAGCATGCTGGAAACCATTGACCACTTAATGATTATTGGAGCATCGCTTCGGAAATCTGGAAGGCAATTGTTGTAGTAATCCCATTCACATCAATGATGAACGAAAAAAATCATTTTCAGAATAAATAATGGAAAGATGAAAAGAACTGAGATAATTATAATATTCGTTAACATGTACGCACTCTGGACACAGTGTGAGAACGGATGCAGAGGAATTAGACACCAAAATTAATAAATAACTTGAGGAAACCATTAATGACACCATTTACACGAGAACCATAACACCTGAAGAATGAAAAGAACCAAAAATACAGTTAGAAAATATAGTTAGAGTGAATTGGGAAATTACCAGCCGGATAGTCTAACTGCAGTTGTAGGGAAAATCACGGAGACAATGATCACGTGTGGAATTCCGAATCATTTAAATAGAAATGGAATTCTTAAGGATATTCACAGCATGGTTTTGTAAAATAAATCATGTTTAACTAATCTGGTTAGCTATTTTGACAGCGTGACAAAGTCCCAAGGATTTTGGGAATAATTTTGACATTGTTTATTTGGATTTCAGCAAAGCATTTGACTCAGTCCCACATGAGCAGTTACTTTAGAAGCTGGAACAGGTTCGAATCTGGGGAAAATCCTTAGATTGATAGCTGAATGGCTTCAGGGCAGGAGGCAGAGGGTTATGATTGGGTTGATGTAAGAAGTGGGATTCCCCAAAGAGCAGTATTAGGACCAATGCTGTTTTTGATTTACTATGTATGTATGTATGCGGATGTACTGTTTTTGATTTTCATAAATGATATCGATAAAAGGATAGAGGGTGTGATGTCTAAATTTGCAGATTTTGTAAAAGATCTGCAGATTAGTTAATGATCGCCGCCAAGCAGAGCTTCTTCAGAATGACCTAGTTAGATTTCAGGGATGGTCAGAAAAATGGCAGCTATGCTTTAATCTAGCAAAGTGTAAGTTATTGCACCAGGGGAACAGTAATCCCAAAAATAACTTATACACTTGGTGGAGTTGAACCAAAGCCAGTAATGGAAGAAAGGAACTTGGAAGTTACGATACGGTCAGACATGAAGTTCTCCGAGCATTGTAGACAGGTTGCAAGGAAGGCCCATGGTGTCCTATCGATATTTGCTAGTAGAGATAAGGACATCATAATCCCCACTATATAAGGCAATTATTAGACCACACTTGGAATACTGGGTTCAAGTATGGAGACCGCACTTAAAGAAAGACATTGTGTTTGTTGAAAGGGTCTACAGACGAGTAATTTGCCTGGTGAGATCGGCAAAAGGACGTCCATATGAGGAAAGACTTCGAATATGTGGGTTGCAGAGCTGGGAAACTAGGTACCTTAGAGGAGACTTGATTGAGGTGTTTAAGGTTGTGAGGAACATAAGCAAAATGGATATGGACGACATTTTCACGGTTATAAATGATTCTAGAACTAGGGGACATAATTTCAAGTTACAGGGGAATATGTTTAGACCATTGCGGGGTGTTATTTTAGCCGGCGAGTTATAAATTAGGAATAAGTTACCTACGTGGGTGGCAGAGGCTGACAGTTTGGGGAAATTCAAAGGTCAACTGGTTAATTACTTACGGGAGAAGGCAGCGCTTAGGTTGTCCATTTCCTTTTCTATTATTTATTAATTATTATATATATATATATATATATATAAATATATATATTCTTTTTTTTTAATTTTCTTCTTCTTATTACTACTTTATGCTTATCATTTTATTATTTTCTTTTTGATATTTTATTATTGTTATTAAAATATCAAAAAGGTATTGCGTCAGATTACGTTTCTATTGCATCAGACAGTAAATGCAAGGTATGGCATCGGCCGTTTCTATAAATACAGCGTTGGAAGGGTATACACGCTCATTAGTATTCTCTTTTGCGGAGGTTTATACGTGGCTCCATATGTTCAGTTGACAGCAAGAAAAAAAAAAAAAAAAAAAAAAGGTGCCGTGTTACTCTGTCCCAGGAAGTGCTTTTTACGCGTGCTATCTCTGATAAAATAGGCTGCCACGAGTCAACGGTATCCCCGGTGCTGTAATGAAAGCGTGAAACCGGTGATATGAAGACAGGACCCGGATCAGGCCGTAAGACAGTGACTACGCCTTTCCGAGATCGATATTTGAAACATCGTAATCGCCATGCTAGTGCTCCTCATCGAAAACTGAACTCAGTGGTGTTGAAACAAGTGCACCAACTATCCAAAGACGGCTTTCGGAATGTGGTCTGCATGCCTATCGGCCCAAGAAGAAGAAGAAAAAGCCTTTGTTGAACCAACAATTCAGGAAGAAGCGACTTTCTTGGCCTAAAACGCATGTTTCATGCACAAAAGAGCAATGGGACACCATCTTTTTTGACTAATCGAAATTCAACCTGCATGTGGACATGTGTTTGGTCTTAGGCGAGATGGTCCTAAACTTTAGTTCATCTCCACGATGGTTCTCAGTGATGCATACACGGCTCTGTACAATGGCCAGTTACGTTTACTAGTGTGTGTATTGTGTTGTTTAGCTATTCCTGGCCGCTCTGTTACCAGGAAGGCTTCTTCTCAGTACCCGTCCACGCCATGAGGAGGCGGGCCCAATTGTGCACGGACTAAAATAAATGTAATAATTCCAGCACTCATAGGAATATGTGGGAGTCCTATGGGTGCAGCAGTCCTGTAATCACGTACGCTGGTGAATACCACAAAGAATCCCGCATCCACTGGAGAAAAAGCATAATAGCAATGGATGCCAGCATTTCCCATAACTGGGTACAAGCAGTTTAAAATCCCATCTCTGATAAACTGGAGACGATCGAATCCTGCCCCCTAAGGGACTGACAAAAAAAAAAAAAAAATTTGATTTGCATTACGTTTTCTTTCATTTCCAAGAGAGAAATTATGCACTGTACTAGATAATGTTTGTCTTAAATCTTGGTAAACTGGGCAGAAGAATAAGACATGACTCCTGTCTTTGGAGGCGCTGCAGAAACAGATATCTGACGTTGCAAGACTGAATTGAAGAAGACGAGCGTTCAAAGAACCGTGACCAGTTAGAATGTATGATGTAAGAAGGCTTGGGTACACCCAAAACTGATTATTTTGTGAGGTAGTGAATTTAACATCAGGTAGAAAACATGTGGGAACTGCTCCTTTGGTCGAAGAATTCCATCTCACTTTCCATCTTTTATGAAGTTCAGTCCAACATTTTGCTTTTCCATTCTTTGGATCGGCAGTGGGATCATAGGACAAATCGGAAAACTGCCAGTGTACATTTGTATATTCAAAAAGCGCACCCTCACAACTACAACCAGGCTTAAATCCACACTAAAGAGAGAGAGGAAGATAGATTACTTTCCAAAAGAAGTTCAATACATCTTATGCCACGAGTTTTTCTAGTAATTTGCCTAAGTGGGATAATAAGGCGATAGGCCTGTATGATTTAGGATCACTTGGTGGTTTACTTGGTTTTGGGATTATTCTAGTCAGAACGGAACGATGAATGCAGAAACCTACACTGCTATCTTGGAAGAGTGCCCGAAACCCGTTATTAGGGTTCACCACACAGACGTCCGAAACTGCATTCTCCAACAGGACTCAGCATCTTGCCACACAGCAACGTTGGTAAGTTTTATATTATTTAGAATTAATGATGAGTTTGTCTTCCTGTCTCACAAGGCTTAGAAGATACTTACACCAATGTTTTTCTCCCTTAAGGTGCAGTCATACCCAAGAAATGCTGGCATTACAGTGTTGGACTGGTCCGGCAACAGTCTAAATTTGAACCCTATTGAAAATTGCTGGTACATAATGTCGTCTAAAATTGTTCAGAAAGCCAACAAATACGACTCAGTTCGAGGAGAGCATTTTAAGGGCGTGGTACCACGAAACTGGGCAACCATATATTCAGAAGTGGATTAACTCCATGCCAGATCGTTGCAAGGCTGTAATTGCAGCTCGAGGAGGAACAACAGAATATTGAGGACTTATTTTGCTGATTCACAGTGCATAATGCTATTATGTTAACTCGCCATATCAGTTTGAACATGTAAAGGCAATAAAATGTGTGTTTGGTTGTCATGATTTCTCAGATTTCCATTTATTAAGCATTTTACTCTTTGGGAATGTATTTATGGCAATTAGATATATCAGGTGGAGTCGTTTTATTCGATTCCATTCACAGAGATATATATCCCATGTAACAAATGCATTTTGAACATTTCTGCACCCACAATGCAGCGCAAAACACACAATTTGCACAATTCACAAGTGATGAATTCTTTTTGTCTGCCACTGTACGTACACTGTTGTTATTATTTTGGATTTTAGGAGCATTAGCAACTAAGGCCATATTGCTCTGAGGATATGCGGTGGTCATTCCCTGACCTTTCCGCATCTTCCGTATTTGGTGGACACGGGCTCGAACCCCGATCTAATCAAGAAGCGTGTGCTACGCACTGCTGCTCCTTCCCACCTGGCTACGGAGGCGCCATAGGTACACTGCATTCACGTAGACGTGAATGCAGTGACGCATGTCGATGTCAGCATGGATATACGTCGTGGGTTAGCAGACTTTGAAACAGGATTGATAGTGGGTGCCCACTATCATGTGTGGCCGGAGAAAAGTGGTGGATGAACGTGGCTGTCGTCTTCTCTCTGGCATTTTCTCAGCCAACCGGAGAGTGACAGTGGCACCAATCAGTGCCGACTTCAACGAGGTAGGTGAAGAAACATCTCCACGAAAATCATGAGGCGTTCATGAGCCGAAATCGGTTATGGGACCGCAAACTCACCAGAGTCCCATTGCTAACACCACGACACAGGACTGGACGCCTCAACTGGGCGAAAGAACATCGGCATTGGATCTCGGATGACTGAAGATGGGTCTCCTGGTCCGATGACTCTCGTTTCCAGTTATTTCGAGGGTACGGGACGGTGTGTATCTGGCTGAAACCGCACGAAGCTATGCACCCATCATGCCAACAACTGTTCAGGAAGGTGGACAGGCAAGCACGGTAATGGTATGAGGTGTGTTCAACTGGCGCATGTTGTGATCTCTGGTAAGTCCAGAGCCAGTGGTTTCCAATCTTTTGCCACTGAAGCCACACTAAACTAAAAAACGAATATTATCGTCACACCAAATAGTGATTCCCATTGAACTCATGGAATTCTTCGTAATCTTACGGCACACTTGAAAAGGGTCGCAGCACACAGGTTGGGAACCACTGAGACTCTAGGTGTATTTCTGAACGGTCCTGATTGAGTTTCTATCCTTCTAGACCGGCCATCTGCATCCCTTCGTGATCATCGTGCACCTACAGGGCAATGGACTCTTCAGCAAGATAATGTTTTTCCCCATATAGCCGTGGAGACAAGGACATGGTTCGAAGATCATTCTGCAGATTTTACCACTATGGAATGGCATCCCCGTTCACCGGACATGAACCCTGTGGAGCATTTTGGGATGCTATCAAATAGTTTCTTCGATATTGGGATCCTCCACACATGAATGCGACGGAATTATGTTCAGTGGTGCAGAATGCATGGATGGAAATAACTGTGGAAAGCTTTCGTGGACTCAATGCCTCGCCGTGTGACTACCCTTATCAGCGCTTAAGGTTGGCTCGCCCATTATTAGGTAGGTATCCCATGATTTCTGTCCACTCAGTATATCCATTGGTATAAAATTTATCAAAGTAATGGTATGAACGGTTCCTCTTGATCGTATTGACGTGCTATAAGCGTTGGTCACGATTTTTTTTTTTTAATCTATTTAATGTATTTATAAAGAATAGATGAAATAATTAATAAATTTTAGGAATATTACAAAAATAACTATACTTTAATTTTGTAATAATTATTATTAATGAAACGTTTTAGGATATTTTAGAATTTGTTTAAAATTATTATATAAATTTCGAATTCTTGAATTACCCCTATTTATTCGCAACATATATCTTTATTAGAACAAGCAAAGCTGAAATAATCATTCGGTTCCTACAGTTCTCTCGAGATATATCAATATTTTTAAAAGACCATATATTAAATTTATTTTATAAAATGTTGATTTATAAAATTATATTTTAAAAGGAAAATAGAAATTATACAAAGGATTACAGAGGGATTAGCATACTAAACACAGTACAGTATATGAAATGTATAGCAAAATAATAAAATTATCTCTGAGGAAATATTAACAGAAGAACATTCAGAAAAGGAAGTCATGTACAGATAATACATTAAAACAAATAATAGAAAAACGAAAAGAGTTTAATTTAGAAACGCATTTATAAATTATGAAAAAGCATTTAATCGAGTAAACAAACGAAAACTATGGGACATATTGAGCAACAAAAAGCATCTTACAAAAATAATACAGAGTTTATATCAAGGAAAAAAAAAATAGTAATAGATACAGGTAACAAATTAACAGAAGAAAATATAATAAATCGAGGAGTTAAACGGGGATGTAGCTTGTCACCAACGCTGTTTAACACATATATATATCGAGGATATATGTAAATGGAAAGAAGAAATTAATACATTTAAATACACTGTTATTTGCAGATGATCAAGTAATTATTCAAGATAGTGACGGTGATTTACAGAAAGCAGTATTTAAGTTAAACCAAATAACAGAAGATTATAAAGTTAAAATATCAACAACGAAAACTAGAAAAATGGCTTTTAAGGGGAAAAATACAGTGAGAACAAAAATAGTTATGGAAAATAAAATATTAGAACAAGTTAAACATCTAGGATGCGATATAACATATGATGTTGAAGAAGATATGTACCAGAAATTGGCGAAATTTCAAAATATATGTGGAACAATAAAAAGAACTCTGGCTAAGAACTCTGGTAAATATTAGAAAGGAACTAAAGATTTACTCAATTAACGAAAAAACTATAGAATATAGACAAAGATGGAAAGAATGGAAGATAATAGATTGCCTAAATTAGCTTACACATATACAGCAAAAGGAAAAAGAGACGGAGGGAGACAGAAAAAAAGATTAACAGACCTCTTCGAGATCGGAACAGGCGGATCCCCTAATCCGTGAAGGAAGATAAGCTATCGGGATACGGTACGAACGAAATGCTTTTCAGTACACGCGTTTGACTTGACCTTTTCCCGAGTTGGGTGGTAAAAAATTGGTTCATAATTTCTGGTATTTGTTGTATTTCTCTCGGTAGAAGGCGGTAGTTGTAATTTCAGAATTTAATTTCAGTTTTTTTTTTTTTTTTATTATCGGGGGGGCGGATGCCAACTGAGGTTGTTATGCCTGGCGAGCGGTGACGTTCCCTTTTTATGCGTGCTATCTCTGATAAAATAGGCTGCCACCGGTCAACAGCATCCCCGGTGCTGAAATGAAAGCGTGAAACCGGTGATGTGAAGAGAGGACCTGGATCAGGCCGTAAGAGAGTGACTACGCCTTTCCGAGATCGATATTTGAAACATCTTAATCGCCATGCTAGTGCTCCTCATCGAAAACTGAACTCAGTGGTGTTGAAACAAGTGCACCAACTATCCAAAGACGGCTTTCGGAATGTGGTCTGCATGCCTATCGGCCCAAGAAGAAGAAGCCTTTGTTGACCCAACAAATCAGGAAGAAGCGACTTTCTTGGCCTAAAACGCATGTTTCATGGACAAAAGAGCAATGGCACACAGTCATCTTTTCTGACTAATCGAAATTCAACCTGCATGTGGACATGTGTTTGGACTTAGGCAAGATGGCCCTAAACTTTAGTTCATCTCCACCATGGTTCTCTGTGATACATAAACGGCTCTGTACAATGGCCAGTTATGTTTGCTAGTGTGTGTATTGTGTTGTTTAGCTATTTCTGGCCGCTTTGTTACCAGGAAGGCTTCTCAGTACCCGTTCACGCCACGAGGAGGCGGGTGCAATTGTACACGTACTAAACTAAATGTAATAATTCCAAGCAGTTAAGGGACTGGTATAAAAACAAAACAAAACAAAACAAAAAAAAAACCCGTTCCCATGGGACTAGCATAATTAGCAATTATGCTAATTATGAAAAAAAAATTAACGGACAAAACATTACGTTTCAAAAATTAAATAAATAATAAAAACAAAGTCAAATTCGCGTCGTATGTTGAAAACCTGTGTGGCAAATTCCTGCAGAGCTGAGAAAGAAATTTGATTTGGATTAAGTTATCTTTCATTTCCAAGAGAGAAATTATGTACTAGATAATGTTTGTCTTAAATCTTGGTAAACTGGGCAGAAGAATAAGACATAACTTCTGTCTTTGGAGGCGCCACAGAAAGAGATATCTGACGTTGCAAGATTGAATTGAAGAAGACGAACGTTCAAAGAACCGTGACGAGTTAGAATGTATGAAGTAAGAATGCTTGGGTAGAACCAAAACTGATTACTTTGTGAGGTAGTGAATTTGGTAGTGAGGTAGTGAATCTGGGAACTGCTCCTTTGGTCGAAGAATTCCATCTGACTTTCCATCTTTTATGAAGCTCAGTCGAACATTTCGCTTTTCCATTCTTTGGATCGGCAGTGGCATCATAGGACAAATCGGAAAACTGCCAGTGTACATTTGTATATTCAAAAACGCATCCTCACAACTACAACCACGCTTAAATCCACACTAAAGAGAGAGAGGAAGATAGATTAATTTCCAAAAGAAGTTCATTACATCTGTATGCCACGAGTTTTTCCTAGTAATTTGCCTAAGTGGGATAATAAAGCGATAGACCTGTATGATTTAGGATCACTTGGTGGTTTACCTGGTTTTGGGATTATTCTAATCAGAACGGAACGGTGCTATCTTGGAAGAGTCAGGCGTTCATCAGCCGAAATCGGTTATGGGACCGCAAACTCACCAGAGTCCCATTGCTAACACCACGACACAGAACTGGACGCCTCAACTGGGCGAAAGAACATAAGCACTGGATCTGGGATGACTGAAGACGGGTCTCCTGGTCCAATGACTCTCGTTTCCAGTTATTGCAAGGGGACGGGACGGTGTGTATCTGGCTGAAACCGCACGAAGCTATGCACCCATCATGCCGACAACTGTTCAGGCAGGTGGACAGGCAAGCACGGTAATGGTATGGGTGTGTTCAACTGGCGCATGTTGTGATCTCTGGTAAGTCCAGAGCCAGTGGTTCCCAATCTTTTGTCACTGAAGCCACACTTTAAGTTAAAAGATTAATATTATCAGCATACCAAATAGTGATTGTCATTGAACTCAATGGAATTCTTCCTAATCTTACGGCACACTTGAAAAGGGTTGCAGCACACAGTATGGGAACCACTGAGACTCTAGATGTATTTCTGAACGGTCCTGATTGTGTTTCTATCCTTCCAGACCGGCCATCTGCATCCCTTCGTGATCATCCTGCACCTACAGGGCAACGAACCCTTCAGCAAGATAATGTACTTCCCATAGAGCCGTGGAGACAAGGACATGGTTTGAAGATCATTCTGCAGATTTTACCACTATGGAATGGCCTCCCCGTTCACCGAACGTGAACCCTGTGGAGCATTTTGGGATGCTATGGAATATTCTGTTCGATCTTTGGATCCTCCACCCAGGAATGCGACGGAATTATGTTCAGTGGTGCAGAATGCATGGATGGAAATAACTGTGGAAAGCTTTCGTAGACTCAATGCCTCGCCGTGTGACTACCCTTATCAGGGCGAAAGGTGGGCTTGCCCATTATTAGGTAGTATCCCATGATTTCTGTCCACCCAGTATATGCATTGGTATAATATTTATCAAAGTAACGGTATGAACGGTTCCTCTTGATCGTATTGACCTGCTATAAGCGTTGGTCACGATTTTTATTTTTTTGATCTACTTAATGTATTTATAAAGAATAGATGAAATAATTAATAAATTTTAGGAATATTACAAAAATAACTATACTTTAATTTTGTAATAATTATTATAAATTAAATATTTTAAGATATTTTAGAATTTATTTAAAATTATTATATAAATTTCGAATTCTTTAATTACCCCTATTTATTCGCAACATATATCTTTATTACACCAAGCAAAGCTGAAGTAAGCATTTTGCTCACACAGTTGTGAGGTTCATACCATTCTTCATACCATTTTTTTTGTCATTTTAAAGTTTTTTCAAAGACAGGATGTGGAACGGAAGAGAGCAAAAATTATTCGAATATTTAAAAAAGAAGATACAAAGAATTATAGAGCGATTAGCATACTGAACACAGTATATAAAATGTATAGCAAAATTATAGAATTACCTCTGATGAAATATTAACAGAAGAACATTCAGAAAAGGAAGTCACGTACAGATAATATATTTATATTAAAACAAATAATAGAAAAACGAAAAGAGTTTCATTTAGAAACGCATTTAGCATTTATTGATTATGAAAAAGCATTGAATCGAGTAAAGAGACAAACTCTGGGACATATTGAGCACCCAAAGCATCTTACAAAAATAGTATTAGATACAGGTAATAAATTAACAGAAGAAAGAATAATAAATCGAGGAGTTAGACGAGGATGTAGTTTGTCACCAACGCTGTTTAACATATATATCGAGGTTATGATATGTAAATGAAAGAAGAAGTTAGCAGCTATATATGTTAAATTATGAAGTAATTATTCAAGATAGTGAAGATAATTTACAAAAAGCAGTATTTAAGTTAAACCAAATAACAGAAGAATATAAAGTTAAAATATGAACAACGAAAACTAGAAAAATGGCTTTTAAGTGAATAAATACGGCGAGTACAAAAATAGTTATAAACAATAAAATATTAGAACAAGTTAAACATTTTAAATATCTAGGATGTGATATAACATGTGATGTAGAAGAAGATATGAACCAGAAATTGGCGAAATTTCAAAATATATGTGGAACAATAAAAAGAACTCTGGCTAAGAAAACAAGGAAAGAAACACAAATGAAAATTTTACGAAGTAAATGGCAATACCAACACTTCTTTATGGTTCTGAAACATGGATACCAAAACAAAGAGACATTAATAGAATACGAGCTGCAGAAATGAAATTTTTAAGATATGTTAAAGGATGTACAAAATTAGATAAAATACCAAACGTAAATATTAGAAAGGAATTGAAAATTTACTCAATTAACGAAAAAAATATAGAATATAGACAAAGATGGAAACGACATGTAGAAAGAATGGAAGATAATAGATTGCCTAAATTAGCTTACACATATAGAGGAAAAGAAAAAAACGAGACAGAAGAAAAGATGGACAGACCTCTTCGAAATCGGAACAGGCGGATCGCCTAATCAGTGAAGGAAGATAAGATAAGCTATCAAGATAAGGTATGAACGAAATGCTTCTCAGTACACGTATTTGACTTGATCTTTTCCCGAGGTGGGTGGTAAAAAATTGGGTCATAATTTCTGGTATTTCTTTGTTTTTCTCTCGGTAGATGGCGGTAATTGTAATTTCAGATTTTGTTTTTTTATTTATTTATTTTCGGGGAGTGCGAACTGAGGTTGTTATGCCTGGCGAGCGGTGACGTTCCCCCGTCTTTGATTGTATCGGTTGTGACTTCATGGTGAATTTTTGTGAACATTTTTAGCGTTAATTACGAGGCAATGCATTGTGTGGGTTAATTGGCAGGGTTTATTTTGGAGTCTTTATGTTGTGTAGGGGGAGGGCTGCCCGCCACAAGTGTCCACCCTAGCGTCTGCGTTGCAGGTGCCTCCGCATCGCAGACGCGGCACTTTACGTGCGGGATCAAAAACTTTTCTTTTTTATTTCCTGAAAGATAAAAAATTCTTTACTGTTTTCATCTGTTGCTGAGACCCGAAAATAAAATTCTGTATTTTTAGTTTTTCTTGACAGGTGGAACACCACTGTTCTTGAAAAGCTGAAAATTAAAACTGTGTTTCCTTGAAGTTTTGTCAGTTTTACCCGCAACGATTGTAATTTTTTCTAATCTCTGTATATGTTGGTGCGTAAGATTTAAGATTTAAAATTAAGCAGTTGTTAAAAGGTTAATTTTCTACTCCCTTGAAGTCTTTGGCTTGTTTTTCTGCAATGATTGTGTTGTTTTTTTGTTACCTCTGTATATACTTGATGTGTGAAATCTGTTCCACGGTAAGAATGAAAATTAAACTCTTAAAAGGTTATTTTTCTCTCTAACATTTTAGTCATTTTTCAGTTGATTGAATGTAAATGAGTTTACCTACTTATTAACAGCAGAACACAAATTCAATCTGCCCACGAGATACACATTTGCTTGTGTTCGAAAACTTAAGCCGACGAGTTGCAAGAACCACCCTACTGGTTCCAACTGAGTTGAAAAGAACATGGCAAAGAACATTCCAAGATTTCTGACCTATTCTCATGGCTGAGTGCAAATGAACTTCTCAAGTGTAATGAAAGTGGTTGTTTACACCTTTTCCAGAAAGAACCACTCAAAAGATTATTTTCATTTAAACAGAATACAAATTTACATCGTCACGAGTGATAATTGCAGTTAGCGGAGTACAAAATGTTTGGGAAACACAACTGAGAGCAAAGTGGAGGAAAAATTGTTGAAATTAAACATAAGAAAGGCACCTGGGGTGGATGGGATCTGTCCAGTTATATTAAAAGAGGTGGCAAAGCAACTAAGCAAACCCTTAGCCATAATTCTGAGAGCATCCTTGGACTCAGGGGAGGTTCCCACGGACTGGAGATGTGCAAATATAACCCCAATTCACAAAGGGGGATCGAACGGTGACACGAGTAATTACAGACCAGTTAGTTTAACGTTTGTTCCGGGTAAAATAATGGAGTCGCTGGTTAAAGATGCATTGCAGGATCATCTAGACAAGACTGCAGCAATAATTCAGAAACAGCATGGGTTTGTTAAGGGAAAGTCTTGTCTGACAAATTTGATAGGATATTATGATGTGGTCACAAAGGAACTGGATGCAGAAAATAATTTTGATATCATATACTTGGATTTCAGGAAAGCTTTTGACACTGTTGCGCATGGAAGGCTATTGTACAAATTGGAGCAGAATGGTATTAAGGGTAAGTTGCTACAATGGATAAAAGGATGGTTAAGTGCTAGAAGACAGAGGGTGGTAATCAATGGGTGCTGCTCTTCTTGGACTAATGTTATTAGTGGAGTCCCACAGGGTTCGTTGTTGAGTCCTCTGTTGTTTTGTATATTTATCAATGATACTGATGAAGGTATATCAGGCTTAGTGTAGAAGTTTGCAGATGATATAAAGGTTGGCAGGGTTGTTAATGACAGTAATGGTAGTGTGCTACTGCAACAGGATCTAGATAATTTGGGCAGATGGGCTAAGAAGTGGCAACTGAAGTTTAACCTTGACAAATGCAAAGTACTGCATATGGGTAGAAGTAACCCCAGAGAAACGTACCAACTGTGTGGTACTACACTTAAGGTGGTAGAAAATGAAAAAGACCTCGGAGTAATTGTGCAGTTAGATATGAAGTTTTCTGAGCAATGCAGACAGGCTGCTAGGGCAGGTCATGGGGTTTTGTCAATGATATATAGGAATTTTGCTAGCAGGAGAAGGAGGTGATTGTCCATCTGTATAAGGCAATGGTCCGGCCACGCCTTAAGTACTGCGTACAGGTCTGGAGGCCTCATTTTAGGAAGGATGTAGATTTACTTGAGTGTGTACAGAGAAGGGCAACAAGATTGGTGAGGGGAATGAAGGGATCCTCTTCATTCATTGAGCACGTTCAATTCTGATGGGATCCTTCCACTTGTTCAGATTACGAACCTAAGGGGGCATAAATTCAAATTAAGAAAGGACAGATGCAGAATAGATGTGCGGAAATTTGCCTTTAGCCAGCGGGTGGTTAATTGCTGGAACAAACTTCCATCTGTCGTTGTGGAAGTTGATAGATTGACTAAATTTAAGGACGAACTGGACAGGCATTTGGAGGGAATGGTGTGGGGAAAACTTTTAAAACGGGCGCGCGCATGTGGGAAAAAAAAATCATACATGAAAAAAACATTTTCATGTATGATTCCACTATATCTGCAATGCACGAGCGTGCGCGCGTGTCTTGTGTTTTCAGAATCTCCAGATCAACTTAATGGTAAAAATTCCCGAAGTTAAAAGTTTAGGATTGAATTTAAAATATACTTAAGCTTATTGTTAGTAAACATAGGCGCTGATAACTGTTAGAAAAAGCCAAACACTTTTTAACAACTTAATAAAAGTATAGTCTCTAAAGATTTTGTTTTGGAATCGCGCAGTCAAATTGAATAAAAAAAAACTGACCAGGACTGCTTCACTGTGGAAGCAGAATTGTGCAGTTGCTTCGCAAAGCACAAACACAATTCACATACATTTCAAGATTTTCGTGTTATTCACCGGAAATGTATTCATCTCCATGTCAACTGTACCACAAGGTTACGCACTGTGAAGCAAACATGAAAACACGTTTTTTCCACTTAGCCCTATGAAAGCGCAACACAACTTCAACCCACAGAAAGAACGCAGTTTCTCCTTAATCCCCCTTCTTCACTGAACACAACTAGCGAAAACACGCCTGTACACGCCGTTTCCATCAGTTTGACTGATATCCGCTCAAGGAGAATGTAACTTTGAAGTGTTCGAGCTCGTTTCCGATCTGTTTGAAGAGATCTTCAAGATGCGAATACGATTTTCTGATAGAATCAAAATGCAGTCTATATTCATTTTCTTGAATATCAAATGGTTAAATAAACTTTAAATCGGGATTTAATTGCACAATATCAAAGCAGCAAATGACTACTAATCTAAATATTCCCTCGTTCGCCAGATTAAATTAATCTAATTTTATTCTCTAAACTCTGTCTTTGACGAATGGCTTGCCCCTCCCTCTGGTTATATATTCCCCTACTAGAAAAGCGGACAAAGAAGGCATTAATTCTCGATCGATCCCTTGTTCATATGTTTATCGATAACTTTTCCCGTTTTAACATGGACTCAAATTAAAAATAACAACAATAAAATACAGAAGAAGAAGAATGTTAAAATTAACTGCGCAGTGGACACAAATTCAAGGGTTTTAAATACGGGAACGTCACAAAATGTACACAACAAAACCTGTAACGGATTCCAAGTATTTATTGTTATTCGAATTATCAGGGTCCCTTTCGAGTAGCGCAGTGCATAAACATCTTGAAAAAGGCTTTGATTCGAATCCCATCAATGACCACAGAAATTTTGATGGGCTTTTTTTTTTTTCAAAACTTGGCTGAATTAGTAGTCTCAGGAGAGGGTATTATGGCTCTTTGAGAACTCCTTTAGCCTTAAGTGGCCAGCGGAGTTCGCAAAGCGGAGTTTCAACAGGGAATTTATTTATTTTAGAAAGCCATTCTGAATAATCATAAATAAGCATCGAATTAAAAAGAAAAGCGCAAGAAACTTTGTGTGAGCAACGGTCTAAGATGACACATGACGAGCAGGAAAACTGAAACAAGAAAGCCTTTCACACGTCAATATTGGCGCAGCTCAGTGTATTTAAAATAAACTTTTAAAAACATTCATTAATGCAACTAGTTGCCATTTAGCATCGTGCTCAATTTATGGGCTATACGTTTTATCTCAATCACAGTTCGTGAAGCAAAATATAAGGGAAAAGAATCGGTTGTAAGAAACTATCTCAAATACTTCTTTGGACTTTCTTTCCTGAAAGCAGAAAAAGTAGAAGGACACTGCTGACCTGGTGTCCATCAATCCAAAGAATGAAAAGGTTTTGGATTTTCGGATGTCCATAATGGGGTGTTTTCGGCATTCACGTATCCTGACAAAGGGAACCACGCCTCATCAGTGAAGAATGTAACATCCAGAATACCATCGATGTTTTCAGTGATGACCTGTTGAAACAGGGTGCAGTAGGGTACTCGCTTTTGGTGATCTGCTGGTTTTAATCCTTTGATAACTGTGATTGTCCAAGCGCTAAATGCGCAGTTGCAAGACCGACAATTTGAGAATTGTGTAATGAAGTAGTTACGAGTCACTAGAATTATAGAATGGTCAGATCAAGTCATTCAGGTTTATAAACTGCAATGAATGTACAGGAAACCCTGGATTTTACAGACTTCAGATTTAACGGACGAAAAATAAATTAATCGGCGCCAGAGGGAATTAGATAAGATAGAGAAAACCGGAAACTCACGGGTCACAGCGGCATTGCCCTAAGAAATCTGACGAAAGAGAAAGCGTGAGCACCTCAGTGCATCCCAGAAATTACAGCTGTTGGAGAAATTAACGCGGAAAACACAATTTGGTATAGACGTACCCCGGATCAGTTAGGGGGGGGGAGAGAGAGAGAGAGAGAGAGAGAGACTAAAGTCCCCTTTCTTCTACTTCCTCAGTTGGTGGCATAAAAGGCAACATTTCCATCGTCTTCCTTTTCTTCAACTTCGTCATTGACTGTTTTACATTTTCTTTTTTATTTTTATATAATTAATATTGATAATAATTATTACTATTGAATCTGAAAGTTTATTTTTTTTATATTATGAAAGTTCTAAGTAATGCTAGCGATTTTATTTACGTAAAATGTTTCAATCTGGGTAGGATAAAAATCGGTTCTGAGTGAGGGGGAAATAAATTTGAAAAATAAATTCGGGTAGGGCAGTCTAGATTTCGGGCCGGCCCGGGTAAAAATACAAAATGTAGACCTGTGCAGACCTCTATAATATTTATACAGGAACATTTACTAAATTTTTAATCAAATTTTAAAAATATAAACAGTATTTAGTTTATAGACGTTTGGATACAATTATAGAAAAAGATATTCATGCTGTAAGAAACTACATTTATTACAATTCTATTTAATCAGAACATTTTAAATGAACGGCATCTTGCACATTTAGACAACGATTTCTCATAATCTGCCTCTACATGATTAACCCCCCCTCGTCACAGGGTAACTTAATCGTACACAAATTAAGCTGCTATATTATCTTCTTTTCATTTACACATTTTGCTTTTTAAATCTTCATTTATTTGAGGTGTGCTGCCCACTGAATAATTTGGATTTAAGTTGAAAATGAAGTATAAAAAACAGACTAAATCAAAATATTCTAAATACAGCTTCAGATTTATTAAGAAATAATGGATAATGTGGGCTACTAGAATACAGTGTTGTTAGATCTTCATTTAACAGTTGAATTCAATAAATGTAAAATTAACCTTTTTTTTTTTTTGGAAATAAAAATGCTTAGGCATGATGTAAAATATGTTGTGAATTCACAGCAGAGTTTATAATCGGACCATTTTTCTTCGAAGAGTATACACCTCATGACCTGTATGCTGTACAGTAACTAGGGCACGGTACTGCGCTTTTCAAAGAGATCCATTATTCCCGCTCTGCAAGAAAGGCAATGCTTGGAGACCGTAGTGTTTTCATGCAAGACGTGACCCACCTCACGTTGGTCGACAACTGAAGGAACTGCTGCGTTCATTCGAAAATTATTTGTAGAGACTTTCCCTAGTTCTGGCCAGCCCAACCAACAGATCTCAACCCCGCTGTGCGAGACGTGTTACCATATCGAGATCTGCAAATGTGAATGTCATTCCTGACCTGATTTTGTAAGACGCGCAATGACATTCAGCATATTGAGACAACATTCAACATCGCACAGGAGCGAGCTCACGATATTGTGAGTATTTTAGGAATGAAGATTTCTTCGAAGTGTGTCCCTAAAGCGCTGAATGCAGATCATGAGAAAGAGTGAGATGTTGTTATAAGATTGCGCAGCATTTTGAAGCTCAGTTCTGGAAGCAGAGCATCACTACGGACGAAACATGGGTGCACCACTTCGAGGCTGAAACAAAAGAACAATCGAAACATTGGAAGTCCCTCTGCTCCCCACCTCCTAAAACGTTTCAAGCGCAGAAGTCTGCTGGGAAAGTCACAGCATCTGTCTTCTGGGATGCAGAAGGAGTGTTCATCGTTGATTTCCTGGAACGAGGCGCACCAACTTGGCTGAAGGAATCATCTTGCATCAAGAACATGAACCCCATCGGCGCACTCAGGATTTGAGACTCAGGTGACATTGCGACACTGTGGATTCGCACTATTGCAGCCTCCACCATACACTCGGGTTTGAATTCAAACTATGTTGATCTTAGAATGAAGGTACTGCAATCGCTGGGTATCACAACATTTCGACCTGAACATCACTTTATCGCATCCAAAGAAGCCTTTCAAGCCTTAACATCCTATAATAAAGCTACCTTCGAACGCCGTACCTTTCAAACGCAAATATTACATACACCATGAATGCAACTAATTTGGCCACTTAACCTCTACTTGTACGTCCCCAGATGTTTAAACTATGCCTGTTACCACAGGCGCTCTTGCTCTCACCACCGTCTTTCTGCTGTGCTTCTTTTTTGCTGGTTCGGCCAGATTGGATTGGCATCCTGTGCCTTTCACCTCTACTACTTCGCTCGGCCGGTGCTCTAAAGCAAGAGCGTGCAACCAGTACATAACATCCAAACTGTGGTCCTTATCCAGCCACATCCCATACAATAAGATGTAAGCCGATAGAATTCACAAAGAATGCCTACAATTTGGATCTCATGAACCAATGCGAAGATCCACCATGTTTTATGATATTGAAGCTGGAGGTCTTGGAGTGGTGAATATACACGTCAAAACACTAATAAATGAAGCCAAGATTGCAGAGAAAACTCACAAGTCTGAAAAAGGGTGGAGTCCATATGTGTTACTATTCCTACAAAAACTGCTACTTATCTCATAGATTTGTCCATTCCCTAGAAGCAAAGATTAATAGAATACCCTCAATGTTCCGTGAAATTATAGAAGGATACGAATACATAAAAGACAGGACAGGATACGTAAAAGACTCCACCACAACACAGGGAAAGTCAAAGGGGGAACATAACATTACCATCCGTACTACACAAAGTATTCCAACTACCGATTAAACCCAAATACAAGACCTTCTACAACGTCCCCCATTCATGGATTGTTGGCCAAGGAATACCACGAAATCAACTGCAAATTGTAACTTCTGCAGCATGCTGGAAACCATTGACCACTTAATGATAATTGCAGAATCGCTTCGGAAATCTGGAAGGCAATTGCTGCAGTAATCCCATTCACATCAATGATGAAGGAAAAAATCATTTTCTGGCTATATAATGGAAAGATGAAAAGAACTGAGATAATTATAATATTCGTTAACATGTACGCAGTCTGGACACACAGTGTGAGAACGGATGTAAAGGAATTAGACACCAAAATTAATAAATAACTTGAGGAAACCATTAAGGACACAATTAACAGGAGAGCCATAACACCTGAAGAATGGAAAGAACAAAAATACAGTTAGAAACAAATAACTGATGTAAATTCAATAATTTTTAACGCTATTACTCTGATTATTGCGTACATTTAAATATTCAAAATTCACGATGTAAAACTGAAATAATATAACCCGATGGCTTCAAGAGGACCAGAATTAAAGTGGTCGCATAAATTGTAAGAAAAACAATATCTCTGAGGAGATCACTAACACTTAGTGCAAAGAAAGACTAAGAACTAAATGCCATTAAAATATCTGAAGATATCATTAATTAAAACAAGAGAAAACAATGTACAGTGGCGGACAAAAAACTGCATCACCTTAAAAAAAGTAAAATTTGTAGTGAAACGTATAAGATATTGTTTGATTACAGTTATTTGACTACAGAAGAAAATTACGCCAATGAGAAATTATGGGATTGAAAATGAAAAAAATGTAATTAATGATGTTGAAATTACATTGGTTCATTTAATGAAAAAACGTTCGACTTTGAAAGAGGGATGATAGTGGGTGCCCGACGCATGGGTCACTCTATCGCGGAGGTGGTACAGAAATTGCAGTGTCCCCATTAGATAATATCAAAGGTGCATCCGGAATAACATCTCATCGTGGGCAGCGCTGTGGGCGGAGAAAAGTGGTGGATGAACGTGGCTGTCGTCTTCTCTTTAGCACTTCCCAGCCAACCAGAGAGTGACAGTGGTACCAATCATTGCCGACTTCAACGAGGTAGGTGAAGAAACATCTCCACGAAGACCATCAAGCGTTCATTAGCCGAAATCGGTTATGGGACCGGAAATTCACCAGAGTCCCATTGCTAACACCACGACACAGGACTGGACGCCTCAACTGAGCGAAAGAACATCGGCACTGGATCTTGGATGACTGAAGACGGGTTTCCTGGTCCGATGACTCTCGTTTCCAGTTATTGCGAGGGGACGGGACGGTGTGTATCTGGCTGACACCACACGTAGCAATGCACCCATCATGCCAACAGCTGTTCAGGCAAGCACGGTAATGGTCTGGGGTGTGTTCAACTGGCACATGTTGTGATCTCTGGTAAGTCCAGAGCCAGTGGTTCCCAATCTTTTGTCATTGAAGCCGCACTTTAAGTTAAAAGACGAATATTATCGGCACACCAAATATTGATTGTCATTGAACTCAATGCAATTCTTCCTAATCTTACGGCACACTTGAAAAGGGTCGCGGCACACAGTATGGGAACCACTGAGACTCTAGATATATTTCTGAACGGTCCTGATTGTGTTTCTATCCTTCCAGACCGGCCATCTGGATCCCTTCGTGATCATCGTGCACCCACAGGGCAATGGACTCTTTAGAAAGACAATGCTCTTCCCATAGAGCCGTCGTGACAAGGACATGGTTCGAAGATCATTCTACAGATTTTACCACTATTGAATGGCCTCCCCGTTCACTGGACATGAGCCCTGTGGAGCATTTTGGGATGCTGTTGAATGGTCCGTTCGAGGTTTGGATCCTCCACCCAGGAATGAGGCGCCTCCGTAGACAGGTGGGAAGGGGCAGCAGTGCGTAGCACACGCTTCTTGATTAGACCTGGGTTCGAGCCCGTCACCACCAAATACGGAGGATGCGGAAACGTCAGGGAATGATCAACGCATATTCCGGAGCAATATGGCCGTAGCTGATAATGCTCCTAAAAAAAAAAAAAAAACCAACAAATAACAACCCAGGAATGCGACGGAATTATGGACAGTGGTGCAGAATGCATGGATGGAAATAACTGTGGAAAGCTTTCGTGGACTCAATGCCTCGCCGTGTGACTACCCTTATCAGCGCTTAAGGTTGGCTTGCGCATTATTAGCATTAGCATTAGTAGAGGCATTTGATGCAAGAAAGCAAGGTTATGCAGCATCAGCCAAAAAAAAAAAAACACACCACTCCCATTTCACCCCTCCGTTCGCTCGAAATACCTGTCCAGTTGAGCCTTAAATTTGTTTAGGCTATCAACTTCCACTACAAGGGATGGAAGTCTGTTCCACCAACCAACCAACCAACTACCCGCTGGCTAAAGGCAAATTTCCGCACATCTATCGGACATCCGTCCTTCCTCAATTTGAATTTATGCCCTCTCAGGTGATTATTCTGATCAACATGAAGAATCCCATTGGCATTGAGCATGCTCAAACCATTCAAGGCTTTATACACCTCTATCAGATCACCTCGCTGGCGCCTAGTCTCCAGACACTGTAATTTGCAAAACTTAAGCCTTTCTTCGTAAGAGCACCCCTTTGTTCCATTCACTAATCTTGTTGCCTTTCTCTGAACTCTTTCCAGCAGCTCTACATCCTTCTTGAAATTAGGCCTCCAGACCTGTATACAGTACTCTAGGTGTGGCCTGACCATTGCCTTATACAAGGGAATAATCACCTCCTTATCCCTGCTAGAAAAATTCCTGTTTATCATTGACAAGACACCATGAGCTACTCTTGCAGCCCGTCTGCACTGCTCAGAGAACTTCATATCTGCCTGCACAATTACCCCCAGGTCCTTTTCATTCTCCACACTGTCAGTGTAGTAGGGTAGGCATGCCATTCTAATGCAGTACCATTCTAATTATAAGTGGGAGCTTACTGTGTGCATAATGATGCTCAAATTGTTTTAGAGAAAAAGGTGATGTTCTATGCGCAATGTAAAAAGGAACCGTCAGTTTCAGTTTTTTTGCATTACACTTTTTTGTTATGCACTGCATCAATCTTCATGCACAGACAATTGCTCTACTAACCAACATGTACAGGCAATTCACCTCTGTTAGTCTCAGATAAGGATTATCTATTGCAACTCAATATGATGCAGTGATCACTCAGCAAGGCAATCACACATCATTATTGGTACAGTTTCACTGGTGATTTCTTACTGCACTTGCTTATTCTAGGCATTATAATTTTAGCAAATAGAGTTCCTTGTGCTGCATGACTTCACGTGGAATATCCATTGCTTTTCTCAAAACATACATTTCATATGGTTCAGTAGTAATGTGCAGTTCCTTATGCAGTGGCAGACTCATCGTGCCTCAGACTATCAGATGATTTCAGTAAGATGACAGAGTTCCTTGTACTGTGCACAACTTGGATTATGCATTTCTTTTTGGAGGGTTCTTGAGCAGATAGACTGAACATTTTACCTACTTTTGAATGGATATATTTCATTCTCTGTACGATATTGTTAACTGTATCTGTAATACTATGTATACGGTATTGCAAATATATGGTGGCGTTATACGAATTTGCCAGGCACTGCCTGGCACAATAAATAAAATTTTTAAAAATATGTGGATAAATGGTTGAGTGGTAGAGGGAGTTGCTCGTTAACTCACTAGTGTTTACTTATGTAAACAATAGCAAGTTTACTTATGTAAACTCTAGCAGGTTAATGAGCAGCCCCTGTATGAATTGCCTTAGTCTACTAGATATTTTTTTTTATTATTATTATTAGCCATATGGCGCAAGGAAGCCAGAGGCCCATGCTACACCAGCCAAAAAAAAATTTCCGAGTCACCCAGAGAAACAGAGAGAGAGAAAAAACAAGAGCCAGAAGTAGAAGGGAATCACCAAGAAAGAGAAGAATGATGATATCCAGCTCAGGATCCTGGGTGTGCCAAGCCCATACCACCAGATGTGAGCCCCTGGGGTTAATGGTATAATTGATGATCCTGCTCAGATTGCTGACAAACTCGGTAGTTTTTCAGTTTGCCAGCAATCTGTTTGGATATGATAAATCATCTACATTTGTATGTGAGAAATATTTTAGTGATGGGAATGCCAATAGTACATAAAATTACAAGTTAAATGTTTCTCTGATAACTGAGAGGAAAGAGGAAGAGCAACTGTTGAAGCTAAATGAAAATAAGGCACCTGGGAAAATACGATATATCCAATTATATTAAGAGAGGCTGCAAAAGAGATCAGCAAACCTTTAGCCATAATTATGAGAGTATCCTTCGATTCAAGGAAAGCCCCTATGGACTGGAGATATGCAAATATATCCCTAATTCACTAATGGCAGATCAAACAGTGAAGCAATTGCAGACCTGTATTGTTGTTGTTGTTGTTTGGTTTTTAGGAGCATTAGCAACTAAGGCCATATTGCTCCGGGATATGCGGTGGTCATTCCCTGACCTTTCCACATCCTCCTATTTGGTGGTGACGGGCTTGAACCCCGGTCTAATCAAGAAGCGTGTGCTACGCACTGCTGCTCCTTCTCACCTGGCTACGGACGCGCCTGCAGACCTGTAAGTTTGACTTCTGTTGAAGGGAAAATAATGGTATCACTGATTGAAGCAGTAATACAGAACCATCTAGAAAAAAATGCAGTTAGAAACAGTCACACCATTGATTAGTTAAGGGGGAATCTTGTCTGGCCAATCTATGTGGTAACACACTGAGGGTGACAAAGAACAAAAAAACAACCTAGTGGTAATTGTACAATCAGATAAAGTTCTCTGAACAGTGCAAATAGGCTGCTAGGCTAGCTCATGAGGTTTTGTTAACAATATACAAGAATTTTTCCAGCAGGGATAAACATGTGATTATCCAGCTGTAAAAAGCAATGATCAATGCTACATCTTGAATACAGCTCTTGAAGCCCCACTTTAAGAAGGATGTGTGATCTGTTGGATTGAGTGCAGTGCAGAGAAGGTTAAAGATTAGTGAAGAGAACAAAAGTGTACTCTAACCATGAAAGGCTTCAGTTCTGCAAATTACAGCATCTGGAAACACTAGGCACCTGTGAGGAGATCTGATTGAGACGTTTAAGGCTTTGAATGGATTGAGTAAACAAAATACTGATGGCATTCTTCTACACAAAATACACATGATGAGGCATAAATTTAAATTGAGGAAGCATAGTTGCAGGATATGTGTGAAAATTTGCTTTCACCACTTTAAAAAGAAGTTTATTCTAACAATCAACCACTCAAGTGATTTATGGAACAAACTTTCATCTGGTATTGTGGGAGTTGATAATTGGAATACATTTAAGGAAGAATTATACAAATTATTAAGAGCTGGACAGGTGATGTGGGAAAGTTTTTTTTTTTTTTACCTGATGCTGTATAAGCTTGGTTTCTTGCATCACATGCCACTACTAACACTAATGTCATTAGCAGATTACCTCAGAGTTTAATGCTGTGCCCTTCACCAGTTTTACTACTTATTAATGATACTGATGAAGGAACATGAACCTTAATATCTAAGTTTGCAGATGATACAATGGTTGGCAGGGTCATTAATGACGAGAATCAAGATATACTACTACTACAACAAGACAGAAAAATTAGATAGGTTCAGAACTGGCAACTGAGGTTTAATACTGGTAAACGTGTGGCAATGCATATGGACCTATTAGTATTAACCTAGGTGTGGTTGTACAGTCCAACATTAAGTTCTCTAAGAAGTATAGACAACCCCATGAGCTCACATCTGGTGAGCATGGGCCCGGAACACCCAGGGTCCCGAGCTGAACACCATCACTCCTCGCTTTCTTGGCGATTCCCTTCTTGCTGACTCTCTCTCTCTCTCTCTCTCTCTCAGGGCAACTCGGGAATTCTCCTAGCTGGTGCAGCACAAGCCTCAGGCCCCCCCCCGCACCACACGGCTAATAATAATAACAATAAATCTATTAAAAGCAACTCATGGGATTCTCTCAATAATATACAAAAATTTTGCCATCATGGATAACGATGAAATTCTGTTGTACAAGGCAACAGTTAGTTCCATCTTGAATACAGCGTACAGGTCTGGAAGCCTCATTTTGATGTTGAATGCAATGTTCAATCCAGGGGGGGGGGGTGACCAGGGAGTGAGTTTCACCCTGGTGGAATAAAATTCCTCCCAGCAAAAAAATGCAATTTTTATTTTAATATTAGTTCAAAAACCTCGCCACATTTTTTTGTTTAAAATTAATTGAAATTTTCTTCTTACTGAACTCTTTAGAGGCTATATTATCAGCATGGCCAATGTTGTAATTATAAAACACAAATTCAATAAATTTATGTCAAGTAAACACAATTCAAAAAATCATATCAACTAAGTGTGGTACTCGTTAGGTGGTACGCGGCAAAAATAAATTGGTAAAATTCAAAAGACGCGAAATTTTCAAAATAATTAAATGGTAAATTTCCTGGCTGCACAAACTGTAACTAAAAGCCACTATTTCAAGTGTCGGCATTTTCACTTTCAGGTTCCTTTATCTGCACACATACATTGTACAGTGAATGGAGAGAAATCGTGAGATACCTACCTAGTAACAGGTAGGCTCACCTTTCGCCCAGATAAGGGCAGTCAAATGCCGAGGCTTTGAGTCCACTAATTCACAAAAGCATTCCACAAGTATTTCCATTCATGCTTGCTGCACCGCTGCCCAAAATTCCATCACATTCCTGGGTGGAGGATCCAAAGCTCGAACAGGCCTTTCCACAGCATCCCAAAGATGCTCCACGGGGTTCATGTCAGGTGAATGGGAAGACCATTCCATGGTGATAAAATCTGCGGAATGCTCTTCGACCCATGTTGTAGTCACCACGGCTCTGTGGGAAGACACACTGTCCTGCTGGAAGAGTCCACTGCCCTGTGGGTGCATGATAACCATGAAGGGATGCAGATGGTCTACAAGGATGGACACATAATCCAGACCATTCAGAGATGTGTTTAGATGTACCAGAGGTCCCAATGTGTGCCAGTTGAACACATCCCAGACCATTACTGACCGCCCACCTGCATGAACAGTTCCTCGTTGACGACAGGTGCATAGCTTCATGCAATTTCCACCAGATACGCACCCTCCCGGAGGCGCCTCCGTAGCCAGGTGGGCAGCAGCAGCAGTGTGTAGCACACGCTTCTTGATTAGACCGGGCTTCGAGCCCATGGCCACCAAATACGGAGGATGCGAAAAGGTCAGGGAATAACCACCGCATATCCCCGGAGCAATATGGCCTTAGTTGCTAATGCTCCATAAAACCAAAAACAACAACAGCACCCTCCCAGCTGCTCGAAATAACTGGAAACGGGACTCATCTGACCAGGAGACCCATCTCAAATCAACATCAGTGGAATAACATCGGTCCAGTGCCGATGTTCTTCCACCCTGTTGAGGCGTAGAATCCAGTGTCATGGTGTTAGCAATGGGAATCTGGTGGGTCAGCGGCTCCCATAACCTATTGTAGCTAATGGTCGCCTGCTGGTCTGGGTGGAGACATTTCTGGCACCTCCCTCATTGAAGTCGCTGGTAATTTATGCCACTGTCACTCTCCAGTTGGCTGAAACAATGCAAGAGAGACATCGAAGGCCGCATTCATCCACCACCTTTCTCCACCCAAAGTGCTGTCCATGATGAGAAGTTATTCCGGAAATGGAGTATTCCCGATGCACTCTTGATACTGTCGAACTGGGATGGTGCAATTTTTATACCACCTCCACGACAGAGCGACCCATGCATCGGGCACCTACTATCATCCCTCTTTCAAAGCCGGTTATCTCATGATGTTTATCCATACTACATCGAATTACCATCTATGTGAATACAGTGATGCAATGTACCTATATACCTGCCAAGTGGTGGATTCGTCCAGTAGCGAGAGTGTGATGACAATATCACGTTGCCCAGGAACCAGGTATTGCATGAAGTCTGTCCTTTCAGTGCATATATTAAATAATAATAACAAATATACACATATACTACATGACATGTACCCCCCTAAAAGTTTATGTTCTTTCCCCCTGGTGAAAACACTGCTTTCAACGCTGGTTGAATGGGTATAGAGAAGAGCAATAATACCAGTCATGGACAAAAAAGGTACTTTTACCAAAAGACTGCAGTTCTACAAATTGCAGCAGCTGAGAATTAAGCACCTATAATGAGACCAGTGGCACGTTATACCTTCATGGGGCCCAAGGCAAAATAGAATTAGAGGGCTCCATCTAAAGAAAAAACTAATAATAAACATTTTCAATTATATTTTATTTTGACAACAAAACAAAGAAATTATATGACATAAGAACTCTGCGCCTAAACCTGGAGGAAATAATGGCAGAACAGAGAAATCAAATCACTACCATTGTCAGAGGAGAAATCATAGAAGTATGGTCCCGAATGGAGCATGTTCTGGTAAATCTTCATGTAGAACATGAGAGAACGAAGGCTAAGCTAGAAGCTTACCTTGAAGGAAGGGGGAAAGAAATGCCACAGCGCCCCCTATCCTATGCCCAAGCGCTGAGGACAACTCCAGATACAACCGCAAGCATCAAACTACCATCAACAAAGAAGAAAACATTACTCAGCACGCCACATCTGGTCATAATAAAGCCAGTGGAAAACTCGACAATAGACAGTAGCGAAGCAGTAAAAACTACCGTTGTCCAGAAACTGGCCAAGGACTTTAAAACCACAAGAATAAAGTCCATCCGAAAAACAAGAAATGTTGGAGTAATCATTGAAACAACAACCAAGCAAGAGGCTCACTCTATCATCACCAATCCAACAGTCAGTACCCTAGGTCTTACAGCAGAAATCCCTAAAAAGAGAGGCCCATCCATACGTATATTTGATGTGGGCAAGGATATCACTCCAGATAACATCACAGATGAACTCTTCAACAGAAACTTCCAAGAATTAACTGACATAAGTAATGCCAAGGAACACATCAAACCAAAATATCACACTAGCTCCAAGTCTCCCCAGCTATACAATTGGGTGGTGGAGCTTTCTCCACAGGCATGGAACATCCTCAAACTACAGGACAGAGTCTTTATGGGTTGGAGCAGTCACCGCTTCAAGGAGCACGTGCCTGTTCCAAAGTGCTTCCGATGCTGCCATTTTGGGCACACCACCCACACATGCATGCAAACCGTGTCTACCTGTGGGCACTGTGCCCAAAAAGGGCATGACTATAATTCTTGCCCAAACAGATCCACAGATGCAGTTTGTGCAAACTGCAAAGCAGCAAAGCTCGATGCAGCACATTCTCTCAGGGACAGTAAGTGCCCTGTTTATCTAAAAGCTAAGAGGAACCAACAAATAAAGACCGATTATGGCAGCACGCCCTAAATCATTCAACAGCAATATCATAAAGTTTATCCAACTAAACGCCCAGCGAGCCCGTGCAGTAAGTGCCCAGATTAGAATCAGAGCCGAAGAGGAAAATGCTGACATATTAATTCTACAGGAGCCATATACCCATTCAAAGCTAGTCAGGGGATACCCCCTGACTTTCGAAATCATACATACAGATGAAGATACGCCCTGGGCTGCCATAGCTGTCCGTAACCCTAACATCATGGTTACAAGGATATCCTCCCTATGCACTGCATGGGCGGCGTGTGCCCATGTAATTTGTCCGTTGGGAGCCTTCTACCTCATCTCCCTCTACTGCAGACCTGGCCAAGATATCACTCCAACAATAAATTATCTACGTACAGTCCTTGCTACACTTCCCAACAGCAAGATTATCCTTGGGGCAGATGTAAATTGCCGCTCTCCTACCTGGTACAGCCTGACCACTGATCGCTCTGGGTGCCACAATGGGCAGCTTCTTGAAGATTTCCTGGCCACTTCTCCCTTCCTGGTTCTGAACAAGCCCAATAACCTGCCTACCTATTCCAGCACTCTGTGGGAATCCACAATAGATATCTCCATAGCTACACGATCCATTTCCAGCAAAATTTCTGGGTGGCAGGTCAATGAGGCCTGGACCACCTCAGATCACAGAGCTATTACATTTGAACTCACAAGATCCATTGATCCAACTCCACCACCTCACTACAATATTAGTCGCTATGCCATTAACAAGGCCAATTGGGAAATCTTTTGCTCCACGCTGCAGACCATGATCCAGAACCACAACTCTTCTGATCTTCCAGCACTGGACCCCAACCAACATCAAAAGCTCACAACAGAAATCATCATCCAGGCCTGCAATCAATCAATTAGAAAGAAAAGACCAATGCCTAATGCCGTCCCATGGTGGTCCCCAGAGCTGGAGCACCTTCGCCGAATTGTACATTCCAAAAGAAAAGCCTTTCAGAGAGCTCGTACCTCTTGGCCCCCAAATGAGGTCAACGCCCTCCGTGAAGAATATCGAAGAGTCAGAAACGACTACACCTCCCTTATAAGGCAGTGTAAAAGATCATCTTGGGAACGACTCGTCAAAACGACTGGCAATACTGAACCCTGAGGGGTGGTGTACCGCATCACCACCAACAAGCTCCCGAGGGGCGAAGTTATCCAATCCACTCTCACACCAAACGGCACTATGACTACATCGTGGGAGCAGTCTATGGCCAATATTCTGGACACACGTTTTGGTACAGATACTGATCCTCTGACAGTACAACAGCAAGAAATATACCAGGCAAACAACATCTACTTCAACAATGCTGTAGAAGACCAATTTACCACCGATGAACTGCAGCAGGCTCTTACCAAAATGAAAGAGAGGAAATGTCCCGGACCAGATCTCATTGAACCCGAAGTTCTTAAAAAGACCGCCCAAATTAACATCCAGTTTCTACTCGACCTCTTCAATAAGTGCTTGTCCCATGGATCTTTCCCAGAAGAATGGAAAAAAGCCAATGTAAAACTGATCATAAAAAATCCGTCTAAACCACTCCAACAACCAGAGTCATATCGACCCATTGCCCTTTTATCCATGGTCAGTAAACTGTTTGAATGACTACTCCTAGTACGGCTCCAAGACCATTACACCAAAGCTGGGCTCCAGTCCAACTTCCAGTTTGGATTTCGACCGGGGCGTTGCACAGAAGACGCACTGCAAAGGATCATCTCTGCAGTCTCAACTTCTACCTCCAAATACTACCTACTAATAGCAATAGATTTCGCAGGAGCATTTGACAGGCTCTGGTGGGCAAGTATCCTTCGCAGACTTAGGCAAGCAAATATACCATTAAATTTATACAAATGCATCGAAAACTACTTATCAAATAGGAAAATTACAATCTCCTCAACGTACCGAAGAATTACCAGGTCAATCTACAGAGGTTTCCCCCAGGGTTCAGTCCTTGGTCCTTTTTTGTGGAAAATTGTCTTGGATGAGCTCCTTGGACTGGACCTAGGTCCTGTAGCTATACAAGCCTTTGCTGATGATGTGACCATTTCGATTGAGGCTGACAGCAGAGCTTCTCTGGAAGCCAGAGGAAACCAGGCACTTCAAATCCTTCAGAACTGGGCAGCCCTACACAAACTAAGACTCTCACCCCAAAAGACACAATCCATTCTCCTGAAGGGATCACTGCAGCCTACTAGAAACCCCACTATCAAACTTCAAGGCCAAACCGTCAAGCTAGTTTCTACGTTAAAACTACTGGGAATAGTACTTGACCCTAAGCTCACTTTCTCTCCGCATCTTGCACACCTCCACGCGAAAGTGAGAAACTACACTGCTCTCATCGCACGGGTGAGTCGTCGCGATTGGGGATTGAACCGACGCACCCTTAAGATTCTGTACAAATCAATCTTCCTTCTCTTCATAACGTATGGATCAGGGGTCTGGTTTCGCAGGGCAACTCTTTACAACAACAAACGTAAACTGGGAACCATCCAGCGCACCATCCTTCTTACTATTACAAGGGCATGCTGCACAGTTAGCAACCCAGCCCTTCAGGTTTTTGCGGGCGTCCTTCCGCTTGATCTGGAGGTTATTCAAAGGGGCCTCCACTACTGTCTATCCAGGGGTATACCAGCAACTATCCTTGGACACTCCATCAATAACCTGAATGACATCAGGCAGGAAAAGAAAAAAATTGCCATCCTACTACTTCAGACCTGGCAGGACAGATGGACTGCTACCGACAAGGGCCCAATCACCAAGAAATTTATACCGTATGTGAATGCCGTATTTCCTAAATCTCCAACTTGGTTTTCTCCTGGTCTTTATACCACCTACCTCATTACTGGACACGGATCAATAAAGCATAAATTAACATCCATGGGAATCATTGACAACCCCTACTGTGCCTGTGGTGAAATAGAAGACTAGAACCATCTAGTATATACCTGTCAACACTATGAGGACCTCCGCAGCATCCTGTTTACTCGTATACAAGATAACCCTCAAGGAAATGAACACTTATTCATCACAGAAGAAAACCACTACTATGAGTTTACCAAGTTTGCACAAGCCCTCTTCACAAGACGGAGAACCCTATTGCCAACACAAAACAGGAACAACCCAAACATCTGATCCTAACCTAACTGGCCAACCGATCTTAACCTGGATAGGATCAACTGGCGTATGGACCACCTCATTCCTCAGTGGCAACTTGCACACGGCTCTCTTCCTGTCTTATTTATCGTCCTTCCCGGGTTCCCCTTTCAACGGATGGCGTTTATTGCTCCATTGATAACCTGGAGGATACCTTCGCCGACATCCTCCATATTTCTAGCTATACCCTCCTTTCTTGCATACACTGTACTTCCCCGACTCTACCTTTTTTTTTTTTTGTCTCCGTCCAGGAAGCTCTGGCGACCCTGGCGGAGACAAGCCAGAGAATAATGGGCAGACTGGCTACCTCCTAGTGGTGTGTGCGGGCAACGTGGAGTCCCACTAGGGGCCCTGCGGCCAAATGCCAGGACACACAACAGAACCTAACGCAATATGTCATATACAACACTTTTCTGGCATTTACAGTAGTACTGTATTCCTTCACAGCGAACATATGGCGCAGATGTGGGAAACCACAGGTGGCGCCTGACCCTAATACTATGCACACTATGCCAGTGTAGTACCGCAGAGTTGATACGTTGCTCTGGGGTTACTGTTTCCCATATGTAGTACTTTACATTTGTCAATGTTAAACTTCATTTGCCACCTCGAAGCCCATCTGCTCAACCTTTCCAAATCCTGTTGCAGCAGCATAGTGTCAGTAGTGTCCTTGACAATCCTGCCAACCTTTGTATCATCTGCAAACTTGGACATTAAACTTGATATCCCATCATCAATATCATTCATAAACACCGAAAACAACAACGGACCCAACACTGAACCCTGAGGAACTCCACTAATAACATTAGTCCACATTGAGCAGTGTCCATTGATTACCACTCTCTGTCTTCTGCCAATCAACCATCCCCTTATCCATAGCAGCAATTTGCCTCCAATGCCACACTGCTCCAAATTGTGCAGAAGTCTTCCATGTGCAACAGTATCAAAAGCCTTTCTAAGATCCAAATATATAATATCAAAGTTATTCCCTGCATCCAGTTCTTTTGTGACTACATCATAGTATCCAATCAAATTGGTCAGGCAAGACCTGCCCTTAACAAAACCATGCTGCGTCTGAGCTATAACTGAATTCTTGTCTAGATGATCCTGCAGTGCTTCTTTAACCAGTGCCTCCATTAATTTACCTAGAACAGAAGTTAAACTAACAGGTCTGTAATTACTTGTGTCAGCCTTTGATCCTCCTTTGTGAATTGGGGTTACATTTGCACATCTCCAGTCTATGGGTACCTCCCCTGAGTCCAAAGAAGCTCTCATAATTATGGCTAGGGGTTTGCATACTTCCTTTGCTGCCTCCTTTAATATAACTGGATAGATCCCATCCACCCCAGGTGCCTTTTTTATGTTTATCCTCAACAATTTCTCCTCCACTTTCCTCTCAGTTATTACAAAATCATCCAGCTCACTGCCAATGTTTACTTTACCTACATCATTCTCCTTCCTGAATAACTCCTCATGCGTGAATGTAGATGCAAAATACTCGTTTAGATTGTTAGCCACCTGAGCAGGATCCTCAACTGTTGAACCATCAATATCCAGTGGACCAATCTGATTCATCCCTTTCCTTCTTGAGTTTAAATATGTAAAGAACTCTTTTCTGTTTTTCTTTGCATTCTTTGCCAAGGATTTTTCGTAGTCTGCCTAATCTCCTTTGTGACTTGGTTACCGACCAACTTATATCTATCATAGGCTTCCATGTCACCCATTAATTTGTATGTATCCCATGCATTTTTCTTCTCTGCCACATGTATCATTAGTTCATCTGACAACCATTTAGGCCTAAACCTTGAACAATATTTCTTAGTTGGTATGTAAAGCCTGGTAGCCTCCAAGATTAGTTCCTTGAATGCTTCCCATTTTGAGTTTGCTGTTGGTAACATCATCAGTTGGTCCCACTGTATAGAATTTAAATACTGTCTCAGACCATCATAGTCGCCTTTACGAAAGCAAAAACCCTTCCCTTTACCTCTGATGGTAGTTACCTCTTTGAGTAAATCCCACTTCAACACACTGTGATCACTGCCACCTAGTGGTTCCTTTATCTGCAGATTCTTAATGCATGAAGAATCACTACTGATAATCAGATGACGAGTATTCCTCCCTATAGTTGCCTCCCGAACATGCTGATGTAGAAAACAATCATCCAATAAATCCACAAAAGCCTTGCTAGTGTGCGAGTGACCAACCCACAAATTCCAGTCAATATCTGGGAAATTAAAGTCCCCCATTATAAGACTCTCTGATTTACTGGCCCACTCTATTTCCCCATACAGTTTCTTGTTATACTCATCAGAGTCATTAGGCCTATAGCACACTCCTACTCTCAATTTTGATTTCCCTATGCTTATGTCACACCAAACTGACTCGACACTGCCCTGTCCATCGATGTCGACTGGCTTCACTTCCTTGGACTTTATGTGTTTCTTAACTAATAGCATAACCCCTCCTCCCTTCCTATCCTTTCTGTAGACGTTTTACTCCCCAAATTCCAGTTCTGCATTCCTTATATCTGTGTGACACCACGTCTCTGATATCCCAACAATATCTGCCTTTGATGTTTTGAGCAATACCTCAAATTCATCAAATTAATTTACCAAACTCCTACCATTGGTGTAAACGCAAGTATACATGCACCTGTTTCTATTCTTAGCTACCCTAACACAACCCATGTGTTTACTTGTATCACAATGACTTCCAGCAGTCTCTGAAATATCCTGCATCTTGTTTTTCAGGCTTCTGCTCATTTCAATAGAAGCAGTGCAAGAATCACTTCCACCTCTGCCAGTGGCTACTGTTAAACTATTAGTCTTTGTATCCCCCCAACTAGCAGTTTTCCGACCCACCTAACACTGCCTCGACAGCATCAGCAAAAATTCTTGCACCCTTTCTATTTAAGTGTATCCCATCCCTGTAGAAGCAATCTCTCCTGTTAACAAGTACAGACCAGGGTGAAAAAAATTCTACCCCTTGAGCCTTGCACAATCCCTCCAGGGCCGAATTGATCGACAAGGCTCTCAAGATCGACAAATTAGGTAGGGTTCCCTTGATTTCTGTCCACCCAGTATATGCATTGGTATAATATTTATCAAAGTAACGGTATGAACGGTTCCTCTTGATCGTATTGACCTGCTATAAGCGTTGGTCACGATTTTTTTTTTTAATCTACTTAATGTATTTATAAAGAATATATGAAATAATTAATAAATTTTAGGAATATTGCAAAAGTAACTATACTTTAATTTTGTAATAATTATTATTAATGAAATGTTTTAAGCCATTTTAGAATATATTTAAAATTATTATTTAAAGTTCGAATTCTTGAATTACCTCTATTTATTCGCAACATATATCTTTATTAGATGAGGCAAAGCTGAACTAAGCATTTGCCTTGCACAACTGCTCATCGTGTTTCCGATTTTTATTGGACGACAATTTAACAAAACAACAAGAAAAACAACAAGAAGAAAAAAATAAATACTAAACAGGGTAAGTGTGGAAAAAGAAAGCACTTCAAGAATAAAAGGGAAAAAACATTAGAAGGAAGATTTGGAAAAGGAATTGAAAGCTGTAGGAATGGATGGTATAAATGCAGAACTGATCAAGTATGGAGGAAGTTTTTTAAAAGACAGGATAAAATTTATTTAATAAATGTTGGGAACAATATAAAGTGGAATGGAAGATAGCAAAAAAATATTTAAAAAAAGAAATAGAAATGATACAAACAATTAGAGGGATTAGCGTACTATATACAGTATATAAAATGTATAGCAAAATAATAGAATTATCTCTGATGAAATATTAACAGAACAGGCAGAATTCATAAAAGGAAGTCATGTGCAGATAATATATTTATATTAAAACAAATAAGAGAAAAACGAAAAGAGTTTAATTTAGAAACACATTTAGCATTGATAGATTATGGAAAAGTATTTGATCGAGTAAACAGACAAAAACTAAGGGACATATGGAGTAATAAAGGATACCCAAAGCATCTTACAAAAATAATAGTTTATATCAAGGAACAAAAATTTTAATAGATACAGCATATCCTCGATATACTGTCTGTTAATAAATTAACAGACAGTATATCGAGGATATGATATGTAAATGGAATGAAGAAATTAATACAGGTATATATTTAAATACACTGTTATTTGCAGATTATCAGGTAATTATTCAAGATAGTGAAGATAATTTACAAAAAGCAGTATTTAAGTAAAACCAAATAACAGAAGAATAAAAAGTTAAAATATGAACAACGAAAACTAGAACAAAGGCTTTTAAGTGAAAAAATACGGCGAGAACAAATATAGTTATAAACAATAAAATATTAGAACAAGTTAAACATTTTAAATATCTAGGATGTGATATAACATATGATGTAGAAGAAGATATGAACCAGAAATTGGCGAAATTTCAAAATATATGTGGAACAATAAAAAGAACTCTGGCTAAGAAAACAAGGAGAGAAACAGAAATGAAAATTTTACGAAGTAAATGGCAATACCAACACTTGTTTACGGTTCTGAAACATGGATACCAAAACAAAGAGACATTAAGACGAAACAAGGGGTATTAACATAACAAGGATTTATTTACCATTTGTACAACAATTATTTACATATTCTAAATTATTCATGATTATCATAATCTTACAGCACAGTAATTATACATGAAATGGTGTCCTCCCTTAATCACCCTTCTTAAGCAATTCATAAACTTCCACTATGTTTTTAATACAAAATCTTAAATATTCTATCCTATACCACTTTTATATGGTCAAATATATATATATATATATATAATGAAAAAATAAAGAATTCATTTTAGCAGCGGGAAAGAATTAAATTCATCGATTAAATTAAATCAATTTAGATCAATTAAATTCATGATTTTAATTGGAATTTTAAGTTTAATTTTGATACGTAAGTAGTTACCACATAATTATATACGTATGTAATTTATATACAGAATATTTTATAAGTAGAAATATTTGAATATTAAATATTTTTACGGACATTTGCGCATCTTTTCACTACCATTTGTTATTGATTAGGAAATATCCTATGGCACCGACCGCAACTCACAAATACATATGTTACCTTATGGGAATGCAGCGCTCGCTTAGCGCGGATTCACTTAGCGCTCTGTTTTTCCGGAACGCATTATCAGCGTTAAGCGGGGGTCACCTGCCCTTCCAACATATACTGAATAACTCCAATAATTTTTCACTCTCTCTTACATACTCTATGGAGGAAATTTCAACTGAATACAATTCACTCTGTTAATAGCAATTAGACAATTCATGATACCAACTCTTTCACTTTTAACACATTTCTTTAACTTTCTACCAATACATCTAATCACAGATGAGTAACGTACTCACTCACTCACTCTCTTTCTCTCTCTCTATTTCTATTACATCCTATTCCCTATTCCTATCCTTACAATATAGAAGTCATAACGTTACAATACTTCTCAAACTGTCCTGTCCAATTTTCTCCCATGGATTTCTTTACAACACCATTCTCGTTAGTAAAATTCTCTAAACTGACTTACTTCCCACTCTACCTGGAAGAGTAGTTGATTTCCGGTCCTTCACAAGTGCCTCCACTCCGATTTCTTCTGCTGATCCGCTAGGCTTACGGCTCTTTTCTACCTCCACATCGATCTTCCCACACTCAGGACTTTCTCCAGGTCATTCTGCCTTTCGTTATTACCTTTACCCACTAAACTATCATAATCGGACTTTCCGTACGCGTTTCCCGCACTCCAAAAATTTCTTTCCGCCACTCTCTCGCGCCTCTCCCCGGGATTCTCCTCCGGATCCTTTCCTTTCAGGTCTCTGCTGGCCCTCGCTATCGTCTGCTCTCTGCATCGCCTTTTTGTATCAAACTCCCTTCCTTATTTTTCGTCCAATCATTTGGTAGTCCTCCGTCTCTCCTTAATTTCATTCGCTCATTTTGTTTTCTACATCGTCCAGACCCGCGTCTGGTAGGTCGAGCTCCCTTCTTTGTCATGATAGCATCCGGGCACTACATCATCATCACTAGAATTTTAATCTGGGACTGTTCACTAACTTACCCTTCAGTCACGCTTCCTTTCGAGACACCGCCCTTGAAATTATTGAGAGTGCCTTCCGTGTCGGCCCTTTTGTATTTGGTTTATCACTCGAACACGGTGTGCTCTCTGATCCCGGGTCATCCTTTTCTGATGGAGTCGGAAACCGTTCTGTGGTGTGGGCGTTCCTTTGTCCCCTGCTGCCGTAAGTTCGGTGAAAACCCTACATTCTGTAAACAAGAATCGCATCAAACTGGCCTTCCCATTGTACTGCCATTCGGTCAGTCCCCCTCCTGCTGCCACGCTAATCCGGTCCCTATTGAAAAGTACACAGCGCAAGCAAATCTGCTGAGTGCTTGTTTGTTTTAAACATTAGATATTTTCAAAAAAAAATGGTAAATTTCAATATCCTAAACATATGTGAGAATGGTTCCTACATGGTATTCTGCTAACTGCAATTATCTCTTGTGACGATGTAAATTTGTATTCTGTTTAAATGAAAATAATCTTTTGAGTGGTTCTTTCTGGAAAAGGTGTAAACAACCACTTTCATTACACTTTGAAGAGTTCATTTCCACTTAGCCATGAGGCTTGTTATTTGGTTTTTAGGAGCATTAGCAACTAAGGCCATATTGCTCCGGGATATGCGGTGGTCATTCCCTGACCTTTCCGCATCCATCGTATTTGGTGGTGACGGGATCGAACGCCGGTCTAATCAAGAAGCGTGTGCTACGCACTGCTGCTCCTTCCCACCTGACTACGGAGGCGCCCATCTGCGATGCGGCGGCACCTGCAACGCAGACGCTGGAGTGGACACCTGTGGCAGGCGGCCCTCCCCCTACGGAACATAAACACTCCAAAATAAACCCTGCCAATTAAACCCCACAATGCATTGCCTCGTAATTAACGCTAAAAATGTTCACAAAAATTCACTATGACGTCACAACCGATACATTCAAAGGCGACATCTAACGGGGGACCGTCACCGCTCGCCAGGCATAACAACCTCACTTCGCAACCCCCGACAATAAAAAAAAATAATCTGAAATTACAACTACCGCCATCTACCGAGAGAAAAACAAAGAAATACCAGATATTATGAACCAAATTTTTACCACCCACCTCGGGAAAAGGTCAAGTCAAACGCGTGTACTGAAAAGCATTTCGTTCATACCGTATCCCGATAGCTTATCTTATCTTATCTTCCTTCACGGATTGGGCGATCCGTCTGTTCCGATCTCGAAGAGGTCTACCTATCTTTTCTTCTGTCTCTTTTTTTCTTTTCCTCTATATGTGTAAGCTAATTTAGGCAATCTATTATCTTCCATTCTTTCTACATGTTCTTTCCATCTTGGTCTATATTCTATAATTTTTTCGTTAATTGAGTAAATCTTTAATTCCTTTCTAATATTTACGTTTGGTATTTTATCTAATATTGTACATCCTTGAACATATGTTTAAATTTTCATTTCTGCAGCTTGTATTCTATTAATGTCTCTTTGTTTCGGTATCCACGTTTCAGAACCATAAAGAAGTTTTGTTACTTTGCCATTTACTTCGTAAAATTTTCATTTGTGTTTCTTTCCTTGTTTTCTTAGCCAGAGTTCTTTTTATTGTTCCACATATATTTTGAAATTTCGCCAATTTCTGGTTCATATCTTCTTCTACATCATATGTTATATCACATCCTAGATATTTAAAATGTTTCACTTGTTCTAATATTTTATTGTTTATAACTATTTTTGTACTCGCCGTATTTATTCACTTAAAAGCCATTTTTCTAGATTTCGTTGTTCATATTTTAACTTTATATTCTTCTGTTATTTGGTTTAATTTAAGTACTGCTTTTTGTAAATTATCTTCACTACCTTGAATAATCACTTCATAATTTAACATATATAGCTGTACTAATTTCTTCTTTCCATTTACATATCATATCCTCGATATATATGTTAAACAGCGTTGTTGACAAGCTACATCCCCGTCTAACTCCTCGATTTATTATACTTTCTTCTCTTAATTTATTACCTGTATCTAATACTATTTTTGTAAGATGCTTTGGGTGCTCAATATGTCCCAGAGTTTTTGTTTGTTTACTCGATTAAATGCTTTTTCATAATCAATAAATGCGTTTCTAAATTAAACTCTTTTCGTTTTTCTCTTATTCGTTTTAATATAAATATATTATCTGTACATGATCTTCCTTTTCTGAATTCTGCCTGTTCTTCTGTTAATATTTCATCCGAGATGATTCCATTATTTTGCTATACATTTTATATAATTTATTTTCGTTTATAATTAATCGAATAATTTTTGCTCTTTTCCAATCCACTTTATATCGTTCCACATTTAAGAGATTCAATATAACAGCTGTGTGAGCCAAATGCTTACTTCAGCTTTGCTTGTTGTAATAAAGATATATGTTGCGAATAAATAGGTGTAATCCAAGAATTCGAAATTCATATAATAGTTTCTAAAATATCTTAAAACGTTTAATTAATAATAATTATTACAAAATTAAAGTATAGTTATTTTTATAATATTCCTAAAATTTATTAATTATTTCATCTATTCTTTATAAATACATTAAGTAGATAAAAAAAAAAAAATTGTGGACAACGCTAATATCAGGTCAATACGATCAAGAGGAACCGTTCATACCGTTACTTTGATAAATATTATACCAATGCATATACTGAGTGGACGGAAATCATGAGATACCTACCTAATAATGGGCAAGCCCACCTTTCGCCCTGATAAAGGTAGTCACACGGCGAGGCATCGAGTCCACGAAAGCTTTCCACGGTTATTTCCATCCAATCATTCTGCACCACTGTCCATAATTCCGTCGCATTCCTGGGTAGAGGATCCAAAGATCGAACAGAATATTCCATAGCATCCCAAAATGCTCCACAGGGTTCATTTCCGGTGAACGGGGATGCGATTCCATAGTGGTAAAATCTGCAGAATGATCTTCGAACCATGTCCTTGTCACCACGGCTCTATGGGAAGAACATTGTCTTTCTGGAGAGTTTGAAGGTTCTGAAGGTTCCCTGAAGGTTCACGATGATCACGAAGGGATGCAGATGGCCGGTCTGGAAAGATAGAAACACAATCAGGACCGTTCAGAAATACATCTACAGTCTCAGTGGTTCCCAACCGGTGTGCTGCGACCCTTTTCAAGTGTGCCGTAAGATTACGAAGAATTCCATTGAGTTCAATGGCAATCACTATTTGGTGTGCCGATAACATTCGTCTTTTAACTTAAAGTGTGGCTTCAGTGACAAAAGATTGGGAACCACTGGCTCTGGACTTACTAGAGATGACAACATGCGTCAGTTGAACACACCCCAGACCATTACCGTGCTTGCCTGTCCACCTGCCTGAACAGTTGTTGGCATGATGGGTGCATTGCTTCGTGCGGTTTCAGCGAGATACACACCGTCCCGTCCCCTCGAAATAAATGGAAACGAAAGTCATCGGACCAGGAAACCCATCTTCAGTCATCCAAGATCCAGTGCCGATGTTCTTTCGCCCAGTTGAGGCGTCGAGTTCTGTGTCGTGGTGTTAGCAATGGGACTCTGGTGAGTTTGCGTTCCCATAACCGATTTCGGCTCATGAACGCCTGATAGTCTTCGTGGAGATGTTTCTTCACCTACCTCTTTGAAGTCGGCAATGATTTGTGCCATTGTCACTCTCCGGTTGGCTGAGAAGATGCCAGAGAGAAGACGACAGCCACGTTCATCCACCACTTTTCTCCGCCCACAGATGATAATGGGCACCCACTATCAATTCTCTTTCAAAGTCTGCTAACCCACGACGTTACCTGTGGCGCCTCCCTAGCCAGGTGGGAAGGAGCAGCAGTGCGTAGCACACGCTTCTTGATTAGACCGGGGTTCGAGCCCGTGACCACCAAATACGGAGGATGCGGAAAGGTCAGGGAATGACCACCTCATATTATTATTATTATTATCTGTTTATTTCCATAAGGAAACCACCCCGGGACGGCAAAGTGCCAGGAGGGTGCTAAGTACATATCAGGGTACAAGATACTACGTGCAGTGGGTTACATATACTGAACACGTAGTCTCGTCCCGAAATACATTTTATACACATTTTATGTTTAATATATACGGTATTTACACATTAATGATTCTGTACATACATTATACAACTCATATTTACAATTCACTAATAATTCCATCTATAACTTACATATTAACATAACTGTTACAGAAGGTATATTTTTACAGTCAACAGATTATTATTGTTCTTAAAGCAGAAAGCTTCACTTTTATTCACAATTCTTTAGTACTTTGCAGCCGATTCATATTTCAGTAAGTCTGTACGAATCCTGGAAGATCTCCGGTATGTTGCATCCTCACACAGTTTTTCAGCATATATGTGTAGTGAGTTAAATATTCTCGCTGCATTTGATGGGAAGAATCTTTGCAGGCTACTAAGATTGTTCAGGACTGAACGCAGTGGATTATTTAGTTCTCCGCAACGTCTAGCAGTGGCACGCGGTTTAACTAGAATATTATCCAGGACTGGAGCATCCACTCTGCCTGTGAGCATTTGTGCGAGAGTGTGTATGTTCCTGTTAATTGTCCGCTGCATCCAGGGTGTGATGTTAAGGTTTGAGTAGAGAATGGCCCTTGAGATAGTAAAAGGGTGGCCAGCAACTCTGTTAAGCCATCGCAAGAACCAGTACTCGATCCCAAGGACGGACTTATAATGTGAATCTGGAGCTGAAGACCAGATTTGCGAGGCATACATTGCAATTGGCAGGACACACATTAAAATGTACTTGGTCGCTAGCTGAGGATCCCTAATTCCTACCAGTTCCTGTCTAGTAGCCCATAAAGCGGCGAATATTTTTGTCTTCATATGGGCGAAATTTTGAGCAAAGGTGAGTCTGTCATCCCACTTAAGACCCAGGTCCAGGTGAGAGTGCACTTTTTCCACACTAGACCCATTCACAGAGATCGAGATGTCATTTTTATTCTGCTTGTAACTTATGGTCATTTGGGCAGACTTCTGTGCATTAATACGGAGCCCGATGCAATCCAGGTAGCTCTCAAATTCTCGGATTGTGCTATTTGCCATCTGACAAATACCTTCTGCTGATTCATGGTCTTTGGAAGTGATGAAGAATTTTACATCGTCAGCATATGTTATAAAATTGTAGTACCGTGCAAGAAACGGCTCCAGGACGGCCGCGAAGAGAGTAGCCGAAAGAACTCCCCCTTGTGGCACTCCTTGCGAGATGGTAAAGCAAGATTGTAGCTTTTGGTGCTTAACAATAAGTTTCCTATGTTCTAGCAGGCTGGTTATTATAGTTAACAGATTTCCTCTTACATTAAAATAATTCTTTAAAATCGCAATGAGCGCTGGAATTGAGACGTTGTCGTAGGTTGCGGAGATATCCAAAAAAATAATATCAATTTGCTTTTTCTCATTTAGTGCTTTCTGCACGCGAAAAAGGGTTTCCAGTAAGTTTGTTATTGTTGATCTACCCGAAATAACTGAGTGCAAATGTGGTGGTCTATGGCTGAAGCAGTGTTGATTGATGGTGGGAAGCAGTGCTTTTTCGAATACCTTCTGTAGGGTGCAGCTGACAGAAATTGGTCTGTAATCCTTAGCCAATTTTGGGTGTTTAATCTTTGGTATTGGGGTTACAATGTAATTTTTCCAGGCTTGCGGGAAAGCTCCTGACCTGATGATTTCCTGATAGATGTGCAGTAATAGATCTATTATAAATGGGCTACTTATCTTAAGGATGAACATTGGAAATTTGTCTGGTCCAACAGTGGCCTTATTGGGCAGATCGTTGATTGCTTTCATTACGCTCTCTTTGGTGATTAGTATTTCACTCAATGGAGGTCGTGTTGGTTCTTCTCTTGCCGAATAGTTTCGCTTGTTTAAATCTTTCAGGAATTCAAAAATTTTGTTACCATTATCAGTGTTCTCAATTTGATTCAGTCCATGCAGGTTACTAAAAGTGTTATTAGCCCATTCCTTGAAAATGCATTCGGTCATATTCTCTGTGCTATTTCTATTGCTAGTAATTCTTTTTGCTCGTTTTAGTTTGTTATGAATAACACTGCAGTGTGCCTGTCGTTTTGCTTTGATGAAATGTGCTCTTTCTTTCTTATAACGAATGTGATCGGCAGGATGCCCCGTTCTTTGCCATTTTCTATACAGTTTTTGCTTCATGAGGAAACTTGCTTTCAGTTGTGGGTTAAACCATTCTTTTGTTCTCTCAGATATTTTGATTTCTTTTGCTGCTCCTTCCAATGCTGTTTGGTATAGCTTTTTAGTGATCATTTCTAAAGCTTCGTCTACTGGCTTTTCTTGCAGGTCATTCCAGTTGTAACTAGTCAAGTGACTGAGAATGACCTCTGCATTAATATACTTCACGGAGAAAAGATACTTACTTTGCTTTTCCCAGTTCGTGTGGTTACCCTGCATGTATTTGTGTATCTTCAGTGCTGCTTCTATTTCAATGGGATTGTGGTCCGACTTAAATTTTATGCAGTTTTGCGCTAGCCTTACGTCTAAGGAACTATGATACAACAGGTCAAGTTGCTGCATTCCCCTTGTCACTGGTGTCGGAAGCTGCGTTAAGTGCAATGCACCCAATGTCGCATCCAGCTCTTTCTTGGCCTCCCTGTGTTTCGGAAGAGGCAAATTAAAATCTCCCGCTATTATTGTGTCGACTGATGGCTTTAAATTTGCAGAGCAATATGGCCTTATTCTCAGAGCAATATGGCCTTAGTTATTAATGCTCCGAAAATCCAAAATAACAACAACAGTGTACCTACAGTGGCGGACAAAAAAAAATTCATCACTTGTGAATTTTGCAAATAATGTGTTGTGCGCTGCATTGTGGGTGGAGAAATGTTCAAAATGCATTTGTTACATGGGATATATATCTCTGTGAATGAAATCCAATAAAAAGACTCCACCTGATATATCTAATTGCCATAAATACATTCCCAAAAGGTAAAATGCTTAATTAATGGAAATCATAACAACCAAACACACAATTTTATTTCATTTACGTGTTCAAACTGAAATGACAAGTTAACGTAATAGTATTATGTACTGTAAATCAGCAAAAGGAGTCCTCAGTATTCTGTTGTTCCTCCTCGAGCTGCAATTGCAGCGAACTGGCATGGAGTTAATCAACTTCTGAATATATGATTGCCCAATTTCGTGGTACCACGCCCTTAAAATGCTCTCCTGCAGCTGAATCGTACTTGTTGTCTTTCTGAGCAATTTTAGAGGACATTATGTACCAGCAATTTTCAATAGGGTTCAAATGTGACTGTTCCTGGGCCAGTACAACACTGTAATGCCAACATTTCTGAGGTATGAATGCACCTTAAGAGAGAAAAACATTGGTGTAAGTATCTTTTAAGCTTTGTGAGACAAGAAAACACACTCATCATTAACTCTAAATAGTATAAAACTTACCAATTTTGTTGTATGGCAAGATGCTGAGTCCTGTTGGAAATTTCAGTTTCAGACATCTGTGTGGTGAACCCTAATAACGGGTTTCGGGCACTCTTCCAAGATAGCAGAGTAGGTTTCTGCATCCACCGCTCCGTTCTGGTTAGAATAATGACAAAACCAGGTAAACCACCAAGTGATCCTAAATCATACAGGTCTATCGCTTTATTATCCGACTTAGGCAAATTACTAGAAAAACTCGTGGCATACAGATGTAATGAACTTCTTTTGGAAAGCAATCTATCTTCCTCTCTCTCTTTACTGTGGATTTAAACCTGGTTGTAGTTGTGACGATGCGCTTTTTGAATATAGAAATGTACACTGGCAGTTTTCCGATTTGTCCTTTGATCCCACTGCCGATCCAAAGAATGGAAAAGCGAAATGTTCGACTGAGCTTCATAAAAGATGGAAAGTGAGATGGAATTCTTCGACCGAAGGAGCAGTTCCCAGATGTTTTATACCTGATGTTAAATTCACTACCTCACAAAGTAATCAGTTTTGGTTCTGCCCACATCGTACATTCTAACTGGTCACGGTTCTTTGAACTCTCGTCTTCTTCAATTCAATCTTGCAACGTCAGATATCTGTTTCTGCGACGCCTCCAACAACAGTCATGTCTTATTCTTCTGCCCAGTTTACCAAGATTTAAGACAAACATTATCTAATAATTTCTCTCTTGGAAATGAAAGATATCTTAATGCAAATCAAATTTCTTTCTCAGCTCTGCAGGAATTTGCCACACAGGTTTTCAACGGACGATGCGGATTTGACTTTGTTTTTATTTAATTTTTGAAACGTAATTTTTTGTCCGTTAATTTTTTTTTCATAATTAGCATAATTGCGAATAATGCTAGTCCCATAGGAACGAGTTTTTTTTTTTATGCCAGTCCCTTAGGGGGCAGGATTCGATGGTCTCCAGTTTATCAGAGACGGGATTTTAAACTGCTTGTACCCAGTTATGGGAAATGCTGGCATCCATTGCTATTATGCTGTTTCTCCAGTGGATGAGGGATGCTTTGTGGTACTCACCAGCGTACGTGATTACAGGACTACTGCACCTATAGGACTCCCACTTATTCCTGTGTGTGCTGGAATTATTACATTTAGTTTAGTACGTGTACAACTGGGCCCGCCTCCTCGTAACGTGGACGGGTACTGAGAAGCAGCCATCCTGGTAACAAAGTGGCCAGGAATAGCTAAACGACATGATACACACACACACTAGCAAACATAACTGGCCAGTGTACAGAGCCGTGTATGCATCACAGAGAACCATGGGGATGAACTAAAGTTTAGGGCGATCTTGCCTCAGGCCAAACATATGTCCACATGCAGGTTGAATTTCGATTAGTCAGAAAAGATGACTGTGTCCCATTGCTCTTTTAACCATGAAACATGTGTTTTAGGCCAAGAAAGTCGCTTCTTCCTGATTTGTTGATTCAACAAAGGCTTCTTCTTCTTCTTGAGTCGATAGGCATGCAGACCACATTCCGAAAGCCGTCTTTGGATAGTTGGTGCACTTGTTTCAACACCACTGAGTTCAGTTTTCGATGAGGAGCACTAGCATGGCGATTATGATGTTTCAAATAGCGATCTCGGAAAGGCGTAGTCACTCTCGTACGGCCTGATCCAGGTCCTCTCTTCACATCACCGGTTTCACGCTTTCATTTCAGCACTGGGGATACTGTTGACTGGTGGCAGCCTATTTTATCAGAGATAACACCCGTAAAAAGCTCTTCCTGGGACAGAGCAACACTGCACTTTTTTTTCTTTTTTTTTTTCTTGGTGTCAACTGAACAAATGGAGCCACGCATAAACCTCCGCAAAAGAGAATAGTACTGAGCGTGTATACCCTTCCAACGCCGTATTTATAGAAACGGCCGATGCCATAACTTGCATTTACTGTCTGATGCAATAGAAACGTAATCTGACGCAATACCTTTGCTTTGCGACAAACAAAATTAGTATTAGCAATGGCCATATGGTGCAAAGAAACCGATGGCTTTCGCTGCACCCACCAAAATAAATAAATAAATAATAAAATAAAATAAATAATAACAATAATAAAATATCAAAAAAATAAATAAAAATAATAAGAATAAATAAATAACAGAAAAGGAAATGGACAACCTAAGTGCTACCTTCTCTCGTATAAGGTGTGTTAGTGTCTAATGGCTCCTGGGATTTCTCCCATCTCCGCGCGTGTACATTGTATCCAGGCCAGGCCAGAGATTTGAAGTGTGTGGAGGTCATGTGCTGTATATTGTGTTGTGCCCTTTGTTCCTCCGGTCTATTAGCCGCCGAGCCCCTAGTGGGGGACCCTACGTTACCACACCATGCCACGGGGAGGCTGACCGGGTGTACCACTGATGCTAAGTACTCTGGCGGGTCCTGCCACCTACGTTCCTGGGATTTCGGTGGCTAGGACCAGATTTGAGAATGAGATGATCGCTGTTTCTTGAGCAACGGTTGTAATTTTAACAGAGAGTAGGGTGCTTCGCTGATAACTTGTTCTAGGGCCAAATAGGTCGGGCAGTAATTTTGATGTTTTTAGATTTAGACCTGTGGGGCATGTGTGTATATATATATAAAAAAAAAAAAAAAAAAAACCTTCTTCCTTAAAGTAAAGTGTGTTAAGCGTCGAACGGCACCAGGGGTTACCCCCATCTCTGCGTAGTTTACATTGTGGTGTGATACGGTTCACTGTAAAGGCCAGAGATTTAAAAGTATATGGATCTTGAGATATGTGATGTCGTATACTTTGTTCTTCTGGTCATTTAGCCGCCAGACCCCTGCTGAGGCCCAACGTTCTCCCGTAAGTAATTATACAGTTTACCTTTGAATTTCCCCAAACTGTCAGCCTCTACCACCCATGTAGGTAACTTATTCCTAAATTATAACTCGCCGGCTAAAGTAACACCCCGCAATGGTCTAAACATCTTCCCCCGTAACTTGAAATTATGGCCCCTAGTTCTAGAATCATTTATAACCGTGAAGATGTCGTCCTCATCCATTTTGCCCCTCACAGCCTTAAACGCCTCAATCAAGTCTCCTCTAGGGTGCCTGGTTTCCAAGCTGTGCAACCCACATATTCGAAGTCATTTTCTCATATGGACGGCCTTTTTCCAATCTCACCAGGCAAATTACTCGTCTGTAGACCCTTTTTTAACAAACACAATGTCTTTCTTTAAGTGCAGTCTCCATACTTGAACACAGTATTCCAAGTGTGTTCTAATAATAGCCTTATATAATGAGGATTATGACGTCCTTATCTCTACTAGCAAATGTTCGATAGATAATCGATAGGACGCCATGGGCCTTCCTTGCAACCTGTCTACAATACTCGGAGAACTTCATGTCTGACTGGCTTTGACTCAACCCCACCAAGTGTATAAGTTATTTTTGGGGTTACTGTTCCCCTGGTGAAATACCTTACACTTTGCTAGATTAAAGCATAGCTGCCATTTTTCTGACCATCCGTGAAATGTAACTAGATCATTCTGAAGAAGCTCTGTTTGGCGGCGATCATTAACTACTCTGCAGATCTTTTACATAATCTGCATTACACATCAAACCCTCTATCCCTTTATCGATATCAGTTATGAAAATCAAAAACAACATTGGTCCTAATACTGCTCTTTGGGGAATCCCACTTCTTACCTCAACCTAATCACAACCCTCTGCCTCCTGCCCTGAAGCCATTCAGCAATCCATCTAAGGATTTTCCCTGTGATTTCAACCTGTTCCAGCTTCTAAAGTAACCGCACATATGGGACTGAGTCGAACGCTTTGCTGAAAACCAAATAAACAATGTTAAAATTATTCCCAAAATCCTTGGAACTTTGTCACGCTGTCAAAACAGCTAACCAGAATAGTTAAACATGATTTATTTTAGAAAACCATGCTGTGGATATCCTTTAGAATTCCATTTCTATTTAAATGATTCTGAATTCCACACTTGATCATTGTCTCCATGATTTTCCCTACAACTGCAGTTAGACTAACCGGCTGGTAATTTTCCACTTCACTCTTAGAACCGCCGTTATGTATTGGAGGCACTTTTCAATCCAACGGAATCATTCCCGAGTCCAGCGATGCTCGCATAATTAGCCTCAATGGTTCAATGCACTCACTTGCCACCTTCCTTAAGTTATAAATCATCAACCCAGGAGCCTTACTGGCCTGTAGATTCGAACGTTTTTTCATTAAACGAACCAGTGAAATTTCAACATCATTAATTACATTTTTTCAGCTTCAATCCCATAATTTCTCATTGGCGTAATTTTCTTCTGTAGTCAAATGTCTGTAATCAAACAATATCTTATACGTTTCACTACAAATTTTACTTTTTTTAAGGTGATGCAGTTTTTTGTCCGCCTCTGTACATTGTTTTGTCTCTTGTTTTCATTAATGATACCTTCAGATATTTTAATGGCATTTAGTTCGTAGTCTTTCTTTGCACTATCGTATTAGTGATCTCCTCAGAGATATTGTTTTTCTTACAATTTATGCGACCACTTTAACTCTGGTCCTCTTGAAGCCATCAGGTTATATTATTTCAGTTTTACATCGTGAATTTTGAATATTTAAATGTACGCAATAATCAGAGTAATAGCGTTAAAAATTATTGAATTTACATCAGTTATTTGTTTCTAACTGTATTTTTGGTTCTTTCCATTCTTCACGTGTTATGGCTCTCCTGTGAATTGTGTCCTTAATGTTTTCCTCAAGTTATTTATTAATTTTGGTGTCTAATTCCTTTGCATCCGTTCTCACACTGTGTGCAGACTGCGTACATGTTAACGAATATTATAATTATCTCAGTTCTTTTCATCTTTCCATTATTTAGCCAGAAAATGGTTTTTTCGTTCATCATTGATGTGAATGCGATTACTGCAGCAATTGCCTTCCAGATTTCCGAAGCGATGCTCCAATTATCATTAAGTGGTCAATGGTTTCCGGCATGCTGCAGAAGTTGATTTCTTGCAGTTGATTTCTTGGTATTCCTTCGCCAACAATCCATGGTTCTTGATTCAAGGTGATTCCTTCAGCCAAGTTCCTGCGCCTCGTTCCAGGAAATCAACGATGAACACTTCTTCATTACAGAAGACACATGCCGTGACTTTCCCAGCAGACTTCTGCGCTTGAAATATTTTAGGAGGGGGGGGGAGCAGAGGGACTTCCAGTATTTCGATTGATATTTTGTTTCAGCCTCGAAGTGGTGCACCCATGTTTTGTCCGTAGTGATGCTCTGCTTCCAGAACTGCGCTTCAAAATGCTGCGCAATGTTATAAAAACATCTCACTCTTTCTCATGATCTGCATTCAGCGCTTTAGAGACACACTTCGAAGAAATCTTCATTCCTAAAATACCCACAATATCGTGAGTTCGCTCTTGTGCGATGTTGAATGTTGTCTCAATATGCTCAATGTCATTACGCGTCTTACAAAATCATGTCAGGAATGACATCCACATTTGCAGTTCTCGATATGGTAACAAGTCTCCCATAGCGGGGTTGAGATCTGCTGATTGGGCTGGCCAGAACTAGGGAAAGTCTCTACAAATGATTTTCGAATGAACGCAGCAGTTCCTTCACTTGTCGACCAACGTGAGGAGGGTCACATCTTGCATGAAAACACTTCGGTCTCCAAGCATTGCCTTTCTTGCAGAGCGGGAATAATGGATCTCTTAGAAGAACGCAGTACCGTGCTCTAATTACTGTACACCGTACAGGTCATGAGGTGTATACTTTTCGAAGAAAAATGGTCCGATTATAAACTCTGCTGTGACTTCACACCAAACTTTACATTATCCCTAAACATTTTATAGTCGCAAAAAAAAAAAAAAAGGTTAATTTTACGTTTATTGAATTCAACAGTTAAATGAAGATCTAAAAACACTGTATTCTTGTAGCCCACATTATCCATTATTTCTTAATAAATCTGAAGGTACAAGCTGTATTTAGGATATTATGATTTTAGTCTGTTTTTTTATACTTCATTTTCAACTTAAATCCAAATTATTCAGTGGGCAGCACACCTCAAATAAATGAAGATTTAAAAAGCAAAATGTGTAAATGAAAAGAAGATAATATAGCAGCTTAATTTGTGTACGATTAAGTTACTCTGTGACGAGGGGGGGGTTAGTCATGTAGAGGCAGATTATGAGAAATCTTTGGTTAAAGGTGCAAGATGCCGTTCTGTTGCCTTTTATGCCACCAACTGAGGAAGTAGAAGAAAGGGGTCTCTCTCTCTCTCTCTCTTTCTCTCTCTCTCTCTCTCTTTCCCTCCCTAACTTATCCAGGGAACGTCTATACCAAAGTGTGTTTTCCGCGTTAATTTCTCCAAAAGGTTTAATTTCTGTGTTGCACTGAGGTGCTCACGCTTTCTCTTTCGTCAGTTTTCTTAGGGCAATGCCGCTGTGACCCGTGAGTTCCCGGTTTTCCCTATCTTATGAAATTCCCTCTGGCGCCGAATAATTTATTTTTCGTCCGTTAAATCAGAAGTCTGTAAAATCCAGGGTTTCCTGTACGTTCATTGCAGTTTATAAACCTGAATGAAGTATTTCAGATAGTTTCTAACAAACGATTCTTTTTCCTTATATTTGTATTTTGCTTCACGAACTGTGATTGAGATAAAACGTATAGCCCATAAATTGAGCACGATGCTAAATGGCAACTAGTTGCATTAATGAAGGTTTTAAAAGTTTATTTTAAATAAATGGAGCTGCGCCAATGTTGACGTGTTGAAAGGCTTTCTTGTTTCAGTTATCCTGCTCGTCATGTATCATCTTAGACCGTTGCTGATACAAAATGTCTTGCGGTTTTCTTTTTAATTCGATGCTTATTTATGATTATTCAGAATCGCTTTCTAAAATAAATAAATTCCGTTTATTTGGAAACTCCGCTTTGCGAACTCCTCTGGGCACTTAAGGCTAAACCAGTTCTCAAAGAGTTCACAAAAACAAGAAGTATATTGTACTCATGCAGGTTTGAACCACAGTCGCCGAAAGCTCATTTACTTCTGAACTCTCACAGTTGAAAATTTGCTTTATCAGCGACTTTGGACCATTTTGCGCTGTATATGTATTATTTTTTGGAAATTTCAGTTGTTCTTTGGCCGAAAAGCCCGATATTTCTGGAGAAAAAGCCATAATACCCTCTCCTGAGACCACTAACTCAGCCAAGTTTTAAAAAAAAAAAAAGCCCATCAAAATTAATCTGGTCATTGATGGGATTCGAATCAGAGCCTTTTTCAAGATGTTTATGCACTGCGCTACTCGAAAGGGACCCTGATAATTCGAAGAACGATAATTACGTGGAATCCGTTACAGGTTTTGTTGTGTACATTTTGTAACGTTCCCGTATTTAAAACCCTTGAATTTCTGTCAACTGCGCAGTTAATTTTAACATTCTTCTTCTTCTTCTTCGGTTTTTTATTGTTGTTATTTTTAATTTGAGTCCATGTGAAAACGGAAAAAGTTATCGATAAACATATGAAGAAGGCATCGATCGAGAATTAATGCCATCTTTGTCTGCTTTTCTAGGAGGGGACTATATAACCAGAGGAAGGGGAAAGCCATTCGTCAAAGATAGAGTTTAGAGAATAAAATTAGATTAATTTAATTTAGCGAACGAGGGAATATTTAGATTAGTAGTCATTTGCTGCTTTGATATTGTGCAATTAAATCCAGATTGAAAGTTTATTTAACCATTTGATATTCAAGAAAATGAATCAGTTTAAGTTGTCAGACGTTGACCAAAATAGGGAGGCATTTAGTATTGAAGAGAAGAGCGAGGTCATCGTGGTTTTTTTTTTTTTTTTTTTTCAGTATGGAGTGTGAGCTGCGGTTCACGATTAGGCACGACGTACACGCTGAAGTCGGGTTCTGATATACAGGATGTCTCAAAAATATTGGTACAAACGTTTAGGGGAATTAGGTAAAATCTAAAGGAATGTGAATCGCATAGGAACCCATAACCGGAAACGTCACCGTAAGTCGGTAAGCGGCGCTGTTCATCAGTTTGCGAGAGGGAAAATTTCTGGTTTACTCATTCAAGCAGTAGTCGCCGCACGAAGAGCATGCATCGATATTCGAACTGTGAGCTGGCAGACATGCACCTAGTGCATGGATTAGCAGAGGGCAAAAAAATGGACGAGTCGCTCAACGAATTTATGGATAACGCTTCCCACACAGACATGTACCGAACCACCGTTTGTTTGCGCGTGTGCATCAAAATGTCGGCCATTATGGGTCATTTAGAAGTAACAGGAGTAGAGCGGGCAGACCACGTTCGACGCGAACTTCCGCCATCGAAGAAAGTGTGTTGAATGCCGTCCAGAATAATCTAAAAACCGCTGCGCAAAAGCCACACGTGCAGGATGATCTTGGGGGAACAGTACGTGATTCCTTCTGGAGATGAAAGGGGTGTAAGGAATCGTCGTTCCCGACACGCTGTACACTGCAACGAGACACTCCTAAGGAGGAGGCAACGGCACGTGTGCTGGTAGTTAGATTATTCGTAATAAATGTGTTGGCAGGTATGGTCGGTGACTGCTTAGTCGACCCATACCTGTTGCCATCCCGCATGAACTCCGCTAAATATCGGATCTTTCTTGAACAAGTTCTACCAGGGTTACTTGACGATGTTCCAGCAAATGTGAGACGCAACATTTGGTTTCAACATGACGGGGCGCCTGCCCATTATGGAAGGTGTGTTCGTGACCATTTGAACAGGTGTTTTGGGCGTCGATGGATTGGCCGTGGTGGACCCGTTTCCTGGCCCCCACGCTCACCTGATTTCTCGAGCCTTGGTTTCTTTCTGTGGGGCTTAAATCTATCGTGTATGGATCGCTTGTGAAGACGGAAATGGATTTCGTGGCGAGACTCGTTTGCGCTGCTGCTACTGTCAAAGAAACTCCAGGTGTGTTCGAACCTGTCCGCCAATCCATGCTGCGTTGGTGTCACGCATGCATCGCGTCTCATGGTGGAACCTTCGAGCATCTGTTATAACATCATGAAATGCATCCATCTCGTACTCCATTGTTAATATTATGTCAAATAAATGTTTGCCACTAATTACTGTCTTGCGTCATTTCTGCTTCTTGTGCCTCTGCTACTACTTTCCCGTGACGTTTCCGGTTATGCGATTCATATTCCTTTAGATGTTACCTACCTCCCCTAAACGTTTGTACCAATATTTTTGAGACACCCTGTATATGCAATTAGGTGTATGTATTAGCTATTCACAAACATTTTATTAGTTCTCTTTTATCAACCTTCCGTTTTCCTTCCTATCACTTATAGAGATCTATTTTCATTGAATTAATTTCTTTTCTGACAGTGTATTTGCTGGAAATAGATATTTACTCTAATAGTAATGAGGTTTGCAAGGTATGAGACCGAGTTGTAAATCGCAGTTATCTTCCTTCACTGATTAGGCGATCCGCCTGTTTCGATCTCGAAGAGGTCTGTCCATCTTTTCTTCGGTCTTCTTTTGTCTCTTTTTCCTTTTGCTCTATATGTGTAAGCTAATTTAGGGAATCTATTATCTTCCATTCTTTCTATATGTCCTTTCCATCTTTGTCTATATTCTGTAATTTTTTTTCATTAATTGAGTAAATCTTTAATTCCTTTCTAATATTTACGTTTGGTATTTTATCTAATTTTGTACGTCCTTTAACATATGTTTAAATTTTCATTTCTGCAGCTTGTATTCTATTAATAGACTGACACCTCAGAGCTATAGTAAGTAATAAGAACTATCTAAATAAGGGAAGCTAGTATAAAAAGAAAAATTTTAAAATAAAGTCCTCAGTACTTGGATCCTCTGATTAACAAACAAGATAAAATTAAATAAAACACGAAATGGGTAAATTCTTATTTTTCGCCCGGGTTTTTTTAAATTCTAAATTCATAATGTACCTTTGGGTATTGAGACTGAATCTTAATTAAAATAAATAGTTTAAAGAAAAATTGAGGAAAGAAACCAAAGATCAAAAGGAATTTTCCTGAAATCATAGAATAACAAGAAATAAATGTTTTTAATATTTGTTGTTGTTTATGAAAATAATGGCACCCCCCTTCAAGGCGAACGAAATATAAATAAGAAACGAATATAGAAGGGCAGGTTATTTCTTTTATGACTATATACACTTTTATATACACGGTGTTTTAACTAGGCATTGAAGGATTTAAATTATATACTGTGCAAAAATTACTGCGTTTTTTTAAATTTTGTAAATAAATTCAATTAACTGCGATTTACAACTCGCTCTCATATCTTGCAAACCTCATTACTATTAGAGTAAATATCTATTTCCAGCAAATACACTGTCAGAAAAGAAATTAATTCAATGAAAATAGATCTCTATCAGTGATAGGAAGGAAAACAGAAGGTTGATAAAAGAGAACTAATAAAATGCTGTAATACTGTGACCGTTCAGAACTCAGTGGTTTGTACGAACTTCTACAGTCTGTTTGTGAATAGCTAATACATACACCTGATTGCATATATATCAGAACCTAACTTCAGTGTGTACGTGGTGCCTAATCGTGAATCGCAGCTCATACCCCATACTAAATAAAAACAAATGTTGTTGTTTGTTGATATGGAGGTTTGATGGCGCATAAGCTACTTTGGCTATAATGCGCCTATTCATTTATAATAAAAAGAAATGATAAAGTTTCATAAATTCAGAATTGATTAAAAAGTCCAGTTTGCTTTAAGAAGTTGAAAAATTCGGAAATATCTGCGTCATCTCCAATGAGATTCTCTAAAGTTATTGGTCTACGAAGATTAATCAGTGATAGTAGGGTTGAAGTTCTGTCTTGTTCATAGTAAGGGCAGTCAATGAGAATGTGTTTAATACTCAGATTTACATTACAAAGTGGACACTGTGGCGGGTTGTTCCCTGTGAGTAAATAAAGGTGGGTCAGGTAAGTATGTCCTATTCTTACCCTGGAAAGGACTACCTCTTCTCGTCTTGATGTGCGGACACTGGAGCGCCAAATTTTTGGATCATGTTTAAATTGAAATAATTTATTATTAATTTGAGAGTGCCATATTGCTGTCCATTTTGACAGGCATGCAGACTGAATGATTAATGCATAGTCTGATGGCGGAACAGGAATATCAGTTAAGTCGAAGCTAGTTGGATTTTTTGCAGCTTTATCAGCCAGTTCATTGCCCAAAATGCCAGAATGAGCTGGAATCCAGCAGAAGGTGACCAGTTGATGGCGTTCTTCAATTTTCAGTAATATGCTTTTTATTTCGTCTAGAACAGGGTGTACTTTATTTAAGGAGTTATATAAAGCCAAGATTGAGCTGAGTGAATCAGTGTAAATAACAGATTTTAAAGCACAGTCAGAAGAGAGATTCTGTAAAGCTAGTTTGATAGCATATAATTCAGCTGAGAAGATACTGAATTCAGATGGCAAGGATGCTGAAATAACGGTATTTGGAAACACTGCAGCTGCTCCAACGTTTGAATTAGATTTAGAGCCGTCTGTATAAATTGGAGAGAAGTCAAAGTATCTTTGAATGTAAGCTTCGTGAAGTTGTTTGATATTTGATGTTTGTAAAATGTTCTTACCCCATTGAGAGAGGTAGGTGTCACAGGTCGGTATAGGTGGTGGAAACCATGGTGGTTGAGGACAAGTTGTTGTCTGTTGTACGGAAAGGATGGAAACATTCCAAATTTGCATCAGTTCAAGAAGGCGAAGACCAGCTGGCTTTACTACGCTTGGTTTATTTCTGAAAAGGTTTTCTAATGGTGGATTGAACAGGTATGACTGAGTCGGATGCATGGCACAGCTTTGTATCTTGACAGCATAGTTCAATAATAGTGTTTTCCTACGTAAAGTTAGTGGCGGTTCATGGGCATCAATGTAGAGACTATGTGCTGGTGATGTTCTGAAAGCACCGAGTGAAAGTCTCAAGGCACTGTGTTGAATTGGATCAAGCCAACGCAATGCACTCAATCTGGCTGAATCATAGATGGGAGCTCCATAATCAAGACGGGATCTTATTAATGCCCGGTATAGCCGAAGCAGAGATGTACGATCTGCGCCCCATGTTTGGGAGGATAAAGCTCTGAGTATATTTAACTTTTTTAGACAGGAAGTACGTACATTTTTAATGTGGTCTATAAAATTTAACTTATTATCAAATGTTAATCCTAGAAATCTGATGCTATTAGTGACCGGGATGGAGACATTATAAATTTGAAGTTCAGGATCCAGATGAAGTTTGCGCTGTCTACAAAAATGGATGGCAACTGTTTTCTGCTGCGAGAGTCGATATCCATTGAGGCTGGCCCACTGTTGGATTTTATTAAGTGATATCTGGAGCTGCCGTTCAATAGACCTCATATTTTGGGAATGGCAGGAGATGGAAAGATCATCTGCATAAAGGTAGGTCTCAACTGTATTTGGAAGCTGATTGGTGATGGAATCTATTCTAAGAGCAAACAAAGTGGCACTCAGTACTGATCCCTGTGGTACTTCTTCTTCCTGTATAAACGTTTTGGAGAGGGCATCTTGGTACTGAACTTGAAACGATCTAGTACGTAGGAAGTTCTGAACAAAAATAGGAAGGTTGCCTCGCAGACCAAGAGAGTAAAGATCACTAAGTATGCCATGCCGCCAGGTAGTGTCAAAAGCCTTCTCGATATCTATTGAAACCATTACAAGATGTTCCCGTTTAACAAAGGCATTTCGAATGGCAAATTCAGCCTTGACCATAAGATCTAAGCATGACCTATTTTTACGAAAGCCATATTGGCTATGGCTCATTAGATGTTGTGACTCAATGATCCATACGAGTCTTCTGTGGACAATTTTTTCAAGGATTTTGCTCAGGCAGCTTGATAGAGAGATCGGTCTATAGCTATAGGGGTTAGTTGGATCTTTCCCAGGTTTTAGGAATGCCAAAACAGTAGAGTGGTGCCAAGAAGTTGGAAAAACGTTTTCTAAAAATATACGATTGTAAAAAACCAGAAGCAGGCTTAAAGCTTTGTCATCGAGATGTTGAAGCATGACATAATAAATCCCATCTGGCCCGGCTGCCCCATTGTGGGCTGTTCTAATGGCATGCAGAAGTTCAAAGTATTGCAGAGGTTTGTTATATGGAAGAGTACATGCGGTTTGAAATTTTATGGCATGCTTTTCTCTAGTGTTTTTAATTCGTTGGAATGATGTAGGATATGCTGATGCCGCTGATATTTCAGCAAAAGTATCGCCCAAAGCATTAGCAATGTCTAAGGAACTAGATAGATCTTGCCCTTTCCAGGAGAGGATTGGAGAAGGTATAGTAGGAAACTTACCAGATAACTGTCTAATTTTTTTCCATATAGTTTTCGGATCAGTGTTTCTGTTAAAGGTCGATGCAAAACGGGTCCAGGATTCTTTCTTAGCTTGCTTTTGTACAAATCGTGCTTTTGCTCTTAGCTTCTTATAATTAATGAGATTGGTTGTGGTTGGACATCGCCGAAATAAATTCCAGGCTTTGATTTTTGCTTTCTTTGCTTTTGTGCACTCATCATTCCACCAATAATTATAATGCTTGCGATCAGGGGGGGTTTGATAATGGTATTGTGTCCTTGGCCACTTTTAGGAGATGTGATGTGATGTAGTCTGTTACATTATCAATATTTTGGAGCTGGATTTTTTCCTCGTCAAGAGAGATTGATGATCGAAATTTTGCCCAGTTTGCCCGAACAAATTTCCATTTCCTGCGGAGCTTGTTTGATGGAGTCTGTGACATTAAAACATTGCATATGATTGGAAGATGGTCACTGCCCATTGGATCATTTAAAACATACCACTCTATGGTTGGATAGAGTATTGGAGAACAAATTGAGAGATCTATTGCTGAGGTGTGTCCAGTTGGGAGTTGTATGTGAGTGTGCGTACCAGTATTGAGTAAGGTGAGGTTTTGTGACTCTAGAAAGCTTTCAACGAGTCGACCACGTGTGTCTAGTTTAGGATCGCCCCATAAGGGGTGGTGCCCATTAAAATCCCCTAATATACAGAGAGGTGGAGGTATCTGTATGAATAGATCTTCAAGATCTTTTAAACAATAAGTATGGTTTGGTGGTAGGTATATTGAAACAACTGTTATTGAAATATTCAGAGTTATATGAACAGCAACAGCTTCTATTTCTGTTTGAAGTGGAATATGTTTAGTTGGGATCTTTGAGTTTATCAGGATTGCTACACCACCATGGGCAGCATTTGCTGTGTTACGATCTCTTCGATAAAGACAATAGTTTTTTATTGAAGGAGAAATTTGCGAGGTTAGGTAAGTTTCCTGAAGACAAAGGGCAACTGGAGAATATCGGCTAATTAGATCACGGATATCATCTGTGTTGCAACGAAAGCCTCTGCAGTTCCATTGTAAAATACAAGGCATTATTTGTGTTTTATTGAAGGAGCTGTATCTGACTGTTTTTTGAAGGTTACTGGCTTATGACGCTCTAATTTAGTTTTATCTTTTTTGGAGAAAACTGGTCGACCTGTGTCCATTTCTTCTTCTGCATGGATTTCTAGAGGGGGATCATCCTGTATGGATGTGCCATCTGTGTCCATGGTTGTATCCTGAAAATTTTTTACTACATTTGCGTTTGAACTATGAGATATGGTATCTATGACTGGAGTAGGTGATGCCGCTGGTATTGTCAGAGGAGTATTATTGGCTTGGTCAGAGAACTTGGATTGTTGCTTAGAAAGAACATTTCTAGCCCAATCAGAAATTGATTTGTTAGTGGGAACTGTTACATCAGTTTGAGTGGAGATTGTCTGATATTTTTTCACAGCATTGGCATAGGTCATATTTTTGGTTATAGTTGGAGCAACTAATTTTCTCGCTTCTGGGTAACTTACTTTGTTCTCAACCTTGTATTTTACTATTTTTTTCTCGGTTTTCCACTTTTCGCATGTCTTGGAATATGCAGGATGGTCACCTTTGCAATTTGGGCAGTTCATTTTTGTAGCTGTACAGTTACTTTGTATGTGATCTGCAGATCCACAATTAGGGCAGACAGGAACTCCTCTGCATACAGTTTGTGAGTGGCCATACTTTTGACATTTGTAACACCTTAAAGGGTTTGGAATGTAAGGCCGGATTCGGCAAAGTAAATAACCTGCTTTTACAGAGGAGGGTAAGTTGGGTGTATTGAAGGTGAGAATAATGTTTCTTGTAGGTGTAAGTACATTATCTTTTTTGATCATTATTCGTCTTGCTTCAATTACGTGTTGTCCCTGCAGCTCTTGGGTTATTTCTTCCTCAGTAACGTTTAATAAGTCCCAACTGGATATCACACCCTTAGATGAATTTAAGGTTGTGTGCGGGGATATTTTAACTGGAATTCCAGCAAAACTTGTAAGCTGTAACAGCTTCTCAGAATGTCTGTGGTTGGTGGTTTCTACTAGTAAGTCTCCTGATTGCAGTCTCTTCACCATCTTGGGAGATCCTGCAATACCCTCCAGATGTTTTTGTATGACAAACGGAGACAATTTATTAATGGGCTGACTAGTAAGAGAGTGGATGATTAAGAACGATGGGCAAGGTTGCTCCATCCGATCAGTCTTTTGTCTCTTTGGATTTTCGTTCTCAATATCCTGATGGTCAGTGTTTGCCATGTTTGCTCCTTTTAGCCCTTTTAGCAAGATTTCCGGCCCCGCCACGGGGAGGCAGGAGCAGTGCCGCTAGGAGGCCAAGCGGTTAAAGTGTTAGTTAGTTAGTGGAAATAGAGATATATGGAAAAATAAAGAAAGGTGAGTTTCCTTTCTCTGTTCTAACTTGTGGCTTTTAAGTGTAGAACAATATAGAAATAAAGCTGCTAATAGAAACGTACAAAATTAGAAAAAACTTTAATCGCTTTTGATGAGCAATCTATATATCGCAGAGAAATCGCTTGACCTCGAATTCGCTTGGCACCCGGGGCCATAAAAACAAATATGACCTCGCTGTTCTCTTCAATACTATATGTCTCCCTATTTTGGTCAACCTCTGACAACTTAAGCTGATTCATATTCTTGAATATCAAATGGTTAAATAAACTTTAAATCGGGATTTAATTGCACAATAACAAAGCAGCAAATCACTACTAATCTAAATATTTCCTCGTTCGCCAAATTAAATTAATGTATAATCTAATTTTATTCTCTAAACTCTGTCTTTCACAAATGGCTTGACCCTCCCTCTGGTTATATAGTCCCCTCCTAAAAAAAGCGGACAAAGCTGGCATTAATTCTCGATCGATACCTTGTTCATATGTTCATCGTTTACTTTTTCCGTTTTAACATGGACTCAAATTAAAAATAACAACATTAAAAAACCGAAGAAGATGGAGAAGAATGTTAAAATTAACTGCGCAGTGGACAGAAATTCAGGGGTTTTAAATACTGGAACGTTACAAAATGTACACAACAAAACCTGTAACGGATTCCACGTATTTATTGTTATTCGGATAATCAGGGTCCCTTTCGAGTAGCACAGTGCATAAACATCTTGAAAAAGGCTCTGATTCGAATCCCATCAATGACCAGATTAATTTTGATGGGCCTTTTTTTTTTCAAACGTTGGCTGAGTTAGTGGTCTCAGGAGAGGGTATTATGGCTCTTTGAGAACTCCTTTAGCCTTAAGTGGCCAGAGGAGTTCGCAAAGCGGAGTCTCCACAGGGAATTTATTTATTTTAGAAAGCGATTCTGAATAATCATAAATAAGCATCAAATTAAAAAGAAAAGCGCAAGAAAGTTTGTGTGAGCAATGGTCTAAGTTGATACATGACGAGCAGGAAAACTGAAACAAGAAAGCCCTTCAGCACGTCAATATTGGCGCAGCTCAGTTTATTTAAAATAAACTTTGAAAACATTCATTAATGGAAGTAGTTACCATTTAGCATCTTGCTCAATTTATGGGCTATACGTTTCATCACAATCACAGTTCGTGAAGCAAAATACAAATATAAGGAAAGAGAATCGGTTGTAAGAAACTATCTCAAATACTTCTTTCCTGAAAGCAGAAAAAGTAGAAGGACACTGCTGACCTGGTGTCCATCAATCCAAAGAATGAAAAGCTTGTGGATTTTCGGATGTCCATAATGAGGTGTTTTCGGCATTCACGTACCCTGACAAAGGGAACCACGCCTCATCAGTGAAGAATGTAACATCCAGAATACCATCGATGTTTTCAGTGATGACCTGTTGAAACAGGGTGCAGTAGGGTACTCGCTTTTGGTGATCTGCTGCTTTTAATCCTTGGATAACTGTGATTGTCCAAGCGCTAAATGCGCAGTTGCAAGCCCGACAATTTGAGAATTGTGTAATGAAGTAGTTACGAGTCACTAGAATTATAGAATGGTCAGATCAAGTCATTCAGGTTCATAAACTGCAATGAACGTACAGGAAACCCTGGATTTTACAGACTTCAGATTTAACGGACAAAAAATAAATTAATCGGCGCCAGAGATAATTACATAAGATAGGGAAAACCGGGAGTTCACGGGTCACAGCGGCATTGCCCTAACAAAACTGACGAAAGAGAAAGCGTGAGCACCTCAGTGCAGCCCAGAAATTAAACCTTTTGGAGAAATTAACGCGGAAAACACACTTTGGTATAGACGTTCCCCGGATCAGTTGGGGGGGGGGGAGAGAGAGAGAGAGTCTAAAGTCCCCTTTCTTCTACTTCCTCAGTTGGTGGCATAAAAGGCAACAGAACGGCATCTTGCACCTTTGTCACTAAACCCCCCTTGTCCCAGAGTAGTTTAATCGTACACGAATTCAGCTCTTATATTATCTTCTTTTAATTTACACATTTTGCATTTTTAAATCTTCATTTATTTGAGGTGTGCTGCCCACTGAATAATTTGGATTTAAGTTGAAAATGAAGTTAGCATTAGCATTTGATAAAAGAAAGCAAGCTTATTCAGCATCAGCCAAAAAAAAAAAAAAGAAAAAAAAAACAGCCACTTCCACTTCACCCCTCTGTTCGTTCGAAATACCTGTCCACCTGAGCCTTAAACTTAATTAGGCTATCAACTTCCACGACAAGGGATGGAAGTCTATTCCACCAACCAACCACCCGCTGGCTAAAGGCAAATTTCCGCACATCTATCCTACATCTGTCTTTCCTCAATTTGAATTTATGCCCTCTCAGGTGATTTTTCTGAGCTAGAGGAAGAATCCCATCAGCATTGAGCATGCTTAAACCATTCAAGGCTTTATACACCTCTATCAGATCACCTCGCTGGTGCCTAGTCTCCAGACACTGTAAATTGCAAAACTTAAGCCTTTCTTCGTAAGAGCACCCCTTTGTTCCATTCACTAATCTTGTTGCCCTTCTCTGTACCCGTTCCAGCAGCCCTACATCCTTCTTGAAATGAGGCCTCCAGACCTGTATACAGCATTCAAGGTGTGGCCTGACCATTGCCTTATACAAGGGAATAATCACCTCCTTATCCCTGCTAGAAAACTTCCTGTATATCATCGACAATACACCATGAGCTACTCTTGCAGCTCGTCTGCACAGCTCAGAGAACTTCATATCTGCCTGCACAACCACCCCCAGGTCCCTTTCATTCTCTACCACTGTCAGTGTGGTACCACAGAGTTGATACGTTGCTCTGGGGTTGCTGTTTCCCATGTGTAGTACTTTACATTTGTCAATGTTAAACTTCATTTGCCACCTCTCAGCCCATCTGCTCAACCTTTCCAGATCCTGTTGCAGCAGCATAGTGTCAGTAGTGTCCTTGACAACCCTGCCAACCTTTGTATCGTCTGCAAACTTCGACATAAAGTATAAAAACAGACTAAAATCAAAATATTTTAAATACAGCTTGTACCTTCAGATTTATTAAGAAATAATGGACAATGTGGGCTACTAGAAAACAGTGTTGTTAGGTCTTCATTTATCCGTTCAATTCAATAAATGTCAAATTAAAATTTTTTTTGTGAATATAAAATGTTTAGGGATGATGTAAAATATGGTGTGAATTCACAGCAGAATTTATAATCGGACCATTTTTCTTTGAAGAGTACACACCTCATGACCTGTAAGGTGTACAGTAACTAGGGCACGATACTGCCCTCTTCAAAGAGATCCATTATTCCGCTGTGCAAGAAGGGCAATGCTTGGAGACCGTAGTGTTTTCATGCAAGATGTGACCCTCCTCACGTTGTTCGACAAGTGAAGGAATTGCAGCGTTCATTCGAAAATCATTTGTAGAGACTTTCCCTAGTTCTGGCCAGCCCAATCAGTAGATATCAACCCCGCTGTGGGAGACGTGTTACCATATCGACATCTGCAAATGTGGATGTCATTCCTGACATGATTTTGCAAGACGCGTAATGACATTGAGCATATTGAGGCAACATTCAACATCGTACAGCAGTGTGCTCACGATATTGTAGTATTTTAGGAATGAAGATTTCTTCGAAGTGTGTCCCTAAAGGGCTGAATGCAGATCATGAGAAAGAGTTGTTATAAGATTGCGAAACATTTTGAAGCTCAATTCTGGAAGCAGAGCATCACTACGGACGAAACACGGGTGCACAACTTCAAGGCTGAAACAGAAGAACAATCGAAACATTGGAAGTCCCTCTGCTCTCCCCCCACTCCTATAACGTTTCAAGCGCAGACGTCTGCTGGGAAAGTCACAGCATCTGTCTTCTGGGATGCAGAAGGAGTGTTCATCGTTGATTTCCTGGAACGAGGCGCACGAACTTGGCTGAATGAATTACCTTGCATCAAGAACATGCACCGCATCGGTGCACTCAGGATTTGAGACTCAGGTGACATTGCGACACTGTGGATTCGAACTATTGCAGCGTCCACCATACAGTTGGGTTTGAATTCAAACTATGTTGACCTTAGAATGAAGGTACTGCAATCGCTGGGTATCAAAACATTTCGACCTGAACATCACTTTATCGCATCCAAAGAAGCCTTCCATGCCTTAACCTCCTACAATAAAGCTACCTTCGAACGCCGCACCTTTCAAACGCAAATATTACATACGGCATGAATGCCACTTAACTTCTACTTGTACGTCCCCAGATGTTTAAACCATGCCTCTTACCACATGCGCTCTTGCTCTCACCACGTCTTTCGGCTTTGCTTCTTTTTTGCTGGTTCGGTTTGGCATCCTGTGCCTTTCACCTGTACTACTTCGCTCGGCCGGTGCTCTAAAGCAAGAGCGTGCAACCAGTACATAATTTCCAAACTGTGGTCCTTATCCAGCCACATCCCATACAATAAGATGTAAGCCGACAGAATTCACAAAGAATGCCTACAATTTGGATCTCATGTTACGAACCAATGCGAAGATCCACCTTTGTTTATGATATTGAAGCTGGAGGTCTTGGACTGGTGAATGTACCCGTCAAAACACTAATAAATGAAGCCAAGATTGCAGAGAAAACCCACAAGTCTGAAAAAGATTGGAGTCCATATGTGTTACTATTCCAACAAAAACTGCTACTTATCTCATAGATTCGTCCATTCCCTAGAAGCAAAGATTAATAGAATACCCTCAATGTTCCGTGAAATTATAGAAGGATAGGAATACGTAAAAAACAGGATACTGGAAACGAACCAAGAGCCACTTCCACCACAACACAGGAAAAATCAAAGGGGGAACATAACATTACCATCCGTACTACACAAAGTATTCCAACTACCGATTAAACCAAAATAAAAGACCTTCTACAAAATCTCCCATTCCAGGATTGTTGGCGAAGAAATACCAAGAAATCAACTGCAAATTGTAACTTCTGGAGCATGCCGGAAACCATTGACCAGTCTATTGGAATGAGCAGAAGCCTGGAAAACAAGATGCAGGATATTTCAGAGACTGCTGGGAGTCACTGCGGTACAAGTAAACGATTCGGTTGTGTTAGGGTAGCTAAAAACAGGCACAGGTATACTTGCGTGTACACCAATGCTAGGAGTTTGGTAAATAAATTTGGTGAATTTATTTAAAAGCATCAAAAGCGGATATTGTTGGGATATCAGAGACGTGGTGTCACACAGATATAAGGAATGCAGAACTGGAATTTGGGGAGTACAACGTCAACAGAAAGGATAGGAAGGGAGAAGGGGTTATGCTATTAGTTAAGAAGAACATAAAATCCAAGGATGTGAAGGCAGTGTACATCGCTGTACAGTGCAGTGTCGAGTCAGTTTGGTGTGACATAAGCATTGGGAGATCAAAATTGAGAGTAGGAGTGTGCTATAGGCCTAATGACTCTGATGAGTATAATAAGAAACTGTAAGGAGAAATAGAGTGGGCCAGTAAATCAGAGAGTCTTATAATGGGGGATTTTAATTTCCCAGATATTGACTGGAATTTGTGGTTGGTCACTCACATACTAGCAAGGCTTTTGTGGATTTATTGGATGATTGTTATCTACATCAGCATGTTCGTGAGGCAACTAGAGGGAGTAATACTCTTGATTTGATTATCAGAAGTGAATCTTCATGCATTAAGAATCTGCAGATAAAGGAACCACAAGATCAGTGTTTCTCAATCTTTTTACTCTCGTGGCACATTTTCCAAAGAAGAAAAATTTCGCGGCACACCTACGTAGTCATAGAAGAAGAAATTTCTAAATTAAATAAATAGAACGAAAAATAATATTAACAATTTTTTTTACTTATACTGTACTTATATCTCTGTTTTATGCAAACAATTCTTACAACCAAAATAAAATATTTCGACAATGATGTTAAAATGAAAACGACGCCAGTGTTTTTTTTAAGATTTCGCGGCACACTAATGTGACGAGGCACACCCTTTGAGAAACACTGCACTAGTGGCAGTGATCACAGTGTGCTGAAGTGGGATTTACTCAAGGAAGTAACTACCATCAAGGGTAAAGGGAAGGGTTTTTGCTTTCGTAAAGGCGACTACGATGATCTGTGACAGTATTTAAATTTAAATTTAAATTTAAGTCCCACTATACAGTGGGACCAACTGATGATGTTACCAACAGCAAATTCAAAATGGGAAGCATTCAAAGAACTTATCTTAGAAGCTGCTAGGCTTTACATACCAACTAAGAAATATTGTTCAAGGTTTAGGCCAAAATGGATGTCAGATGAACTAATGAAGCATATGGCAGAGAAGAAAAATGCATGGGATACATAAATTAACACGTGACACAGAAGCCTATGATAGATATAAGCTGGTCTGAAACAAAGTTACAAAGGAGGTTAGGCAAGTGAAGGCAGATTACGAGAAATCTTTGGCAAGGGATGCGAAGAAAAACAGCAAAGAATCCTTTATTTATGTAAACTGTAGAAGGAAGGGGATGAATCAAATTGGTCCACTTGATATTGATGGGTCAAGTGTTGATGATCCTGCTCAGGTAGCTAACAAACTAAATGAATATTTTGCATCGACATTCACACATGAGGAGTTATTCAGCAAGGGGAATGCCAGAGGTTTATTCAACTCAGGCAGTAAGCTTGATAATCTTGTAATAACTGAGAGTAAAGTGGAGGAGAAACTGTTGAAGATAAACACAAGAAAGGCACCCGGGGTGGATGGGATCTATCCAGTTATGTTAAAGGAGGCGGCAAAGGAAGTAAGCAAATCCTTAGCCATAATTATTATTATTATCATTAGCCATATGGTGCAAGGAAGCCTGAGGCTATTGCTGCACCAGCCAAAAAAAAAAAAAAAAAAAAAAAAAATTCTAATTTACCCTAAGAGAGAGAAAGAAATAGAAGGAAATCACCAAGGAAGAGAAGAATGATGATATCCAGCTCAGGACACTGGGTTTGCTAAGCCCATGCTCACCAGATGTGAGCAACTGGGGTTATGCATGCTATCGTGAAAAAACCGCTGGAAACTCGTCCAGTGGATTCGAACCCAGGTTGTTTTCGTTCAGCAAGCGCGCTGCTGCCGAAGGCACTACGCTACCGAGCCCCTTAACAGTTTCCTTGTACTTAGGGGAGGTGCCCATAGACTGGAGAGGTGCAAATGTGACCCCAATTCACAAAGGAGTATCAAAGGCTGACACAAGTAATTATACACCTGTGAGTTTAACTTCTGTTCCAGGAAAATTAATGGAGGCACTGGTTAAAGAAGCACGGCAGGATCATTTAGACAAGACTTCAGTTATAGCTCGGACACAGCATGCTTTTGTTAAGGGGAAGTCTTGCCTGACCAACTTGATTGGATACTATGATGCAGTCACAAAAGAACTGGATGCAGGGAATAACTTTGATATTATATACTTGGATCTTAGAAAGGCTTTTGATACTGTTGCACATGGAAGACCGCTACACAAATTGGAGCAGTGTGACATTGGAGGCAAATTGCTGCTATGGATAAAGGGGTGGTTGAGGGGGAGAAGACAGAGTGGTAATCAATGGACACTGCTCATCGTGGACTAATGTTATTAGTGGAGTCCCTCAGGGCTCAGTGTTGGGTCCATTATTGTTTTCTGTATTCATAAATAATACTGATGATGGTATATCAAATGTCCAAGTTTGCAGACGATACAAAAGTTGACACGGTTGTTAAGGACACTACTGACACTATGCTGCTGCAACAGGATCTGGAAAGGTTGAGCAGATGGGCTGAGGGTGGCAAATTAAGTTTAACATTGACAAATGTAAAGTACTACATATGGGAAACAGCAACCCCAGAGCAACGTATCAACTCTGTGGTACTACACTGACAGTGGTAGAGAATGAAAGAGACCTGGGGGTCGTTGTGCAGGCAGATATGAAGTTCTCTGAGCAGTGCAAACGGGCGGAAAGAGTAGCCCATGGTGCCTGTATATCATTGACAAGAGTCAATGATATACAGGAATTTTTCTAGCAGGGATAAGGAGGTGATTATTCCATTGTATAAGGCAATGGTCAAGCCACACCTAGAGTACTGTATACAGGTCTGGAGGCCTAATTTCAAGAAAGATGTAGTGCTGTTGGATCGAGTACAGAGAAGAGTAATAAGATTAGTGAATGGAACAAAGAGGTGCTCTTATGAAGAAAGGCTTAAATTTTGCAAATTCCAGAGTCTGGAGACTACGCATCTGCAATGTCATCTGATAGAGGTGTACAAAGCCTTGAATGGTTTGAGCATGCTCAATGCTGATGGGATTCTTCCTCTTGCTCATAATAATCACCTGAGAGGGCATAAATTCAAATTGAGGAAAGACAGCTGTACGGAAATTTGCTTTAGCCAGCGGGTAGTTGGTTGGTGGAACAGACTTGTTGTGGAAGTTGATAGCCTAAATAAATTTAAGGCTCAGCTGGACAGATATTTCGAACGAAAGGAGGAGTGAAGTGGATTTTTTTTTTTTTTTTTTTTTTTTTTTGCCTGATGTTGCATAAGCTTGTTTCTTGCATCATATGCCTCTACTAATGCTAATCGCTTCGGAAATCTGCAAGGAAATTGCTGCAGTAACCCCATTCACATCAATGACGAACGAAAAAATCATTTTCTGTCTAAATAATGGAAAGATGAAAAGAACTGAGATAATTATAATATTCGTTAACGTGTACGCAGTGTGGATACTGTGAGAACGGATGCAGAGGAATTAGACAACAAAATTAATAAATAACTTGAGGAAACCATTAAGGACACCATTTACACGAGAGCCATAACACCTGAGGAATGGAAAGAACCAAAAATACAGTTAGAAACAAATAACTGATGTAATTTTTAACGCTATTACCCTGATTATTGCGTACATTTAAATATTCAAAATTGACGATGTAAAACTGAAATAATATAACCTGATGGCTTCAAGAGGACCAGAATTAAAGTGGTCGCATAAATTGTAAGAAAAACTATCTCTGACGTGATCACTAACACGATAGTGCAAAGAAAGACTAAGAACTAAATGCCATTAAAGTATCTGAAGGTATCATTAATTAATTAAAACAAGAGACAAAACAATGTACAGTGGCGGACAAAAAACTGCATCACCTTAAAAATAAGTAACATTTGTAGTGAAACGTATAAGATATTGTTTGATTACAGACATTTGACTACAGAAGAATATTACGCCAATGAGAAATTATGGGATTGAAGCTGAAAAAAATGTAATTAATGATGTTGAAATTTCACTGGTTCGTTTAACGAAAAAAACGTTCGAATCTACAGGCCAGTAAGGCTCCTGGGTTGATAGCACATACCTTATAATCTTAAGGGAGGTGGCAAGTGAGTGCATTGGACCATTGAGGCTAATTATGCGAGCATCACTGGACTCGGGAATGATTCCTTTGGATTGAAAAAGTTCCTCCAATACGTAACGACGCTTCTAAGAGTGAAGTGGGAAATTACCAGCCGGTTAGTCTAACTGCAGTAGCAGGGAAAATAATGGAGACAATGATCAAGTGTGCAATTCAGAATCATTTAAATAGAAATGGAATTCTTAAGGATACTCAGCATGGTTTTGTAAAGGGAAAATCATTTTTAACTAATCTGGTTAGTTATTTTGACAAAGTCTCAAGGATTGTGGGAATAATTTTGACATTTTTATTTGGATTTTAGCAAAGCATTTGACTCAGTCCTACATGAGCTGAGCGGTTACTTTAGAAGCTGGAACAGGTTGGAATCACAGGAAAAATCCTTAGATGGATAGCTGAATGTTGTTGTTGTTGTAGGGTTTTTTGGCGCAAAAGCAACTTTGGCCATATTGCGCCTATCTATTAATGTTTATGTGACAAGGAAGTTTATATTTCTTAAATGTGATTTATATCTGGTCAAAATATCCTATTAATTTTAAATAAGTGAATATATTTTCAATGTTGGAGTTATCGCCTAGGATTTGTGATAAGGTCAGAGGATCTTGGAAATTTATAGGGAGATGGAAGGCTGACTGTCGCGCCATGTGGTATTGTGGACATTCTATGAGGAAATGTTTTACAGTGAGTTGACAAGAACAGTGAAAACATTCTGGGGGGTTTGCTTTGGTGAGTAAGTGAAAGTGCGTGAGATGAGTATGTCCAATGCGCAGTCTCGTTAAAATGACTTCTTCGTGCCGATTTTTACGAAGACTCGATTTCCATGGCTGAAGTTCATGTTTTATTTGAAACAGTTTATTATTTGATTCATTTTGCCACATTTGTGACCACTGAGTATGGAGAATTTTTTTTATAATAGGCCTGTAATCGAAATGTGGAACTTTGTAAAGCTTTAGGTCTGTGTTTGTAGGATTCTTTGCTGCTCTATCGGCTCTTTCATTACCTTCAATGCCTGTATGTCCTGGAATCCAACAGAATTTTACTTGCCTCATTTTACTTTTGAGTTTCACAAGATGAGTTTGTATCTGATGAAGAATGGGATGCGATGGAGTCTGCCTTTGTTGCAGAGCGTGTATTGCACTCAATGAATCTGTGTATATGAGATGTTTCAGATGCGGGGAAGTTGCTATGTATTTTAAGGCCATTAGTATGGCGAATAGCTCGGCAGAATAGCTGCTGCATTGGTTTGGGAGTTGCTGTGAGATAACAGTCTGTGGAAATACCACTGCAGCACCAACTTTGGTGTCTGTTTTAGAGCAATCTGTATATATATGAAGGTATTCAGAGAACTGTGATGAGTGGGCTGCATGCATCTGTTTTATGTTGACATTTGCAAGAGTGCTTTTTCCCCATTGTTGGAAATAAGTGTCACAGTTAGGCGTGAAAGTGAACCATGGTGGAATACTTATCCTATTATCCTCATGTATGTTGTCAAAACTTAGGCCCCATTTTGAAACTATTTCTTTTAGTCGTATTCCAGCTGGTTTATTTACTGTAGGTTTATTGTTGTAGAGAATTTCCCACTGTGGGTTAAAAAGATACTGCCAAGTAGGATGATGAGGCAGACTTCGAATTTTAATTGCATAGTTTAATAGCAGCATTTGCCTCCGGAGATATAGTGAGGGTTCGTGGGCCTCTGCATATAAACTTTGGACTGGTGATGTTCTGTATGCCCCTAAGGAGATTCGTAAGGCACTATGATGTATGGAATCGAGCCATTTGATGACACTTGGTCTACAAGAACAATACACAGGGGCTCCATAGTCTAGTCTTGATCTGATTATAGCATGGTATAGGTGAAGTAGTGTGAACCGATCAGCTCCCCACTTCATTGCAGAAAGAACTTTGAGGATATTTAGTTTTTTTTGACAGGTTATTCGGAGGCATTTGATGTGATCCAAAAAGTTAAGTTTTTTATCTAGAATGAGGCCAAGGAAACGTATACTATTTGCTAGCGGTATCAGCTGGTTTTCTAGTCTTATTTCTGGATCTGGGTGCATTTTTCGCTTTCTACAGAAATGTATAGCCATTGTTTTTTGTTGTGATATTCTATAGCCATTGTTTTTAGTCCATAATTCTATTTTTTTTACTGCGCTTTGTAACTGCCTTTCAATCATTTTCATGTTTTGTGAATGGCACGAAATAGTAACATCATCTGCATATAGGAATGTTTCCACTGTTTTTGGCAAGTCTTTTGTAATAGAATTTATTTTGATTGAAAACAAGGTTGCACTCAGTACTGAGCCCTGAGGAACTCCTTCTTCCTGAGAATATATTTGTGACAGATTGTTTTGATATTTTACTTGGAAGGTTCTGACTTTCAGGAAATTTTTTACTAAGAGTGGTAAGTTGCCTCGCAAACCAATGCTGTGGAGATCTTTAAGAACGCCGTATCGCCAGGTAGTATCAAAGGCCTTTTCTATGTCGAGACTGATCATTATTAGATGCTCATTCCTTAGAAAAGCATTTCGGATGTTTGCTTCTGCTTTTATCATGGGATCTAGAGAAGATCTATTTTTACGAAAACCGTATTGATTTATGTTAAGTACATTATATGTTTCTAAAAACCAGGTTAATCTGTTGTTCACCATTCTCTCGAGGATTTTCCCAAGGCAACTTGTTAGTGCTATTGGACGATAACTTGTGGGAATCGTATGATCTTTGCCAAGTTTAGGAAAGGCAATTACAGTGGAGTGAAGCCAGGAATTTGGATAGTAGTTTTCCATGTAAATTCTGTTGTATAGCATAAGCAAAGCCTTTAGGGATTTTTGATTAAGTTGTTGGATCATTTCATAGTGAACTCCATCAGGTCCTGCTGCACTCTTCCTAGACTTAGCCAGAGCTTTTTGCAATTCTTCTATGTTGAAAGGTTGGTTATATGGGAGTTGTTGTCTGGTATTAAAGTTTAGTCTGTATTTTTCAGCTACAGTTTTCGTTTTCTGAAATAATGGGGTATATGCCGATACTGCTGATATATTTGCAAAAGTAGTTGCAAGTAAGTTTGCGATTTCCTTGGAGTTAGTTATTTCCTGTCCATTCCAGATTATTAGTGGAGTTGGAACTGAAAGAAATTTCCCATTAAGTCTTCTGATTTTGTTCCATATGACACGGGTATCTGTATTTTTATTAATTGTGGAGGCGAATCGTATCCATGAATCCTTTCTACTTTTACGCTGGATATATCTAGCTCTGGCTCTAGCTTTCTTAAAATTTATGAGGTTGATGGAAATGGGATACTTTCGGAAGAGATTCCAAGCCTTATTCTTCTCTCTTTTGGCTATCCTGCATTCTTCATTCCACCACGCTGTGTCGTGTTTATGATATTTTCCAGATGACCGAGGAACTGTAGCTTCAGCTGCTATTAAAATTTGGTTTGTGACATGAGCTGTAGCATTGTCTATGGGCTGAGTGGTGATTATTTGTTCATCCATTGCTGCGATTGTTTTATATTTTGTCCAGTCAGCTTTATGAAACCTCCATCTTTTTTCACCATCGTGATGTGTAACATCATTTATTAATATTTTGCAGACCACTGGAAAATGGTCACTATTAAGAGGATTTTTCAAGATTGTCCATTCAATCAGTGGATATAGGACAGGTGAACATATGGAAATGTCAATTGCAGAGGCTGTTCCAGTGGGCAAATGGATGTATGTCTCAATTCCAGTATTAAGGAGAGAGAGATTTTGCTCTTCCAATAATTTCTCAATCAATTTACCCCGTTTGTCTTGGTGACGGGATCCCCACATGGGATGGTGTCCGTTTAAATCTCCCATGATACAGACCGGGGGTGGTAGCTGGGTTACTAATGCTTCTAGGTCTGAATATGCATACTCTTGATTTGGGGAAAGGTAGAGTGAGACCAGTGAAAAAGTAAACTGGATTGAGACTCGTACTGCAACTGCTTCCAAAGATGTTTGTAGTTGGAGGCGTTTACATGGAATTTTGGAGTCAATTAGAATTGCCACTCCACCATGAGCTCCACAGGAAAGGCATCGGTCTTGTCTATAGGTACCGTAACGGTTCACTGCTGTATTTACTTGGGGAGTTAGGTTAGTTTCTTGAAGACATATACCTACAGGGTGATATTTGTCGATTAGGCTGCGAATGTCATCAATGTTACTGCGGAAACCTCGACAATTCCACTGTATTATTGTGCTCATTATATTGGCTTTGTAGTTGGATTTGTTTCTGACTTTTTACGAGTAGGCGTTTGCTTGGATCGCTCAGGCTTTTTCTCTTTTCTGGGAAAGATTGGGCGAACATCCATCTCTTCCTCAGCATGTATCTCTAAGATTGGTTCTTCCGGGACTTCTTTTTCACATGTATCCATAGGATCATGGACAGGAAGTTTGTCATCTATATCTATGTTTTTAGTATTTATGGTTGGCCGTGACGTGGAAGGCATTGGAGGAATTGTAACAGGTGTATTTATGGCTTGATTAGAAGTTGAAATTGAAGATGATTTTGCCGATGGAGCTAGGATTGAGCGAGCCCAATCAGAAATAGAGATGTTTGGAGGGATTGTAACGTTGGTTTGAACTGAAGTGGTAGTGGTGGTGACAACAGTTATCTGTTTATGCTGTTGGACAGTTGCTGCATATGAGCGTGTTATTGCAGTTGGTGATATTTGGTTCTTTGCCTCAGGGTAGGAGACTTTGTGCTCGGTTTTATACTTCTGAATCATTTTTTCTTTTTTCCATGTTTCACAGTCTTTGGAGTAAGCGGAATGATTGCCTCTACAGCTTGGACACTGTAAGATTTGTGCAGAACATTCGGTATGGGTATGATCTTTAGATCCACATGAAGCACATACAGCAGTCCCTCGACATACTGTCTCTGAATGTCCAAATTTTTGACATTTATAACATCTGATTGGGTTCGGTATATATGGTCGGACATGACAGTTCAAGTATCCGGCTTTTACAGATGTTGGTGGATTTGGCAAGTTGAAAGTTAGTATAATGTTTCTGGTTGGAAGTAGTGAACCATCCTTTTTGATTAGTATTCTTTTTACCTGAATAACATTTTGTTCTGAAAGCTCTTGTTTAATTTCTTCCTCGGATACATGTAAAAGATCCCATTCTGTTATAACTCCTTTTGAGTAGTTTAAGGTGGCATGAGGTGACACTTCTATAGGAGTTCCTCCAAGTGTTTTCAATTTAAGTAGCTTGTCAGAATGCTTGGATTGTGTTGTTTCAACAAGCAGGTCACCTGATTTTAGTCTGCGAACCATTTTTGGTGAGCCAGCGACGTTCTCTAAACTTTTCTGAATCAGAAAAGGAGAAAGCTTGCTGACTGGCTGGTCAGTCAAAGAATGTATAATGAGGAAATGAGGCCAGATATTCTGGTCTGTATCCTTCTTTTGTCTCTTAGCAAAGGAAGGGTTGTAATCTTCCTGCTCTCTAGAATGTGATGGGGCATTGATCCCACAAGAGTCAGTGTTGGTATGGTCCATCTTTGCTCCTTTTAGCCCTTGGCAGAGAGACTTTTCTGCCAAGATTTCCGGCCCCGCCACGGGGAGGCAGGAGCAGTGCCTGGTGTGACCAAGCGAAGATTAGTAGGTATTAGTAATATACTATGAGAAAAAAGAAAGGTGGCTTTCCTTCCTTGCTCTGTACAGGGACTTTTGTTACGAGAGCTGTTATAAAATGAATAGATTTTTTAACGATAAGGACAAAAAGGAACTGTAAATCGCTTTCTAGAAATCGCACTGGAAGTACAGATAAATCGCTCAGTCACAATCGCTTGGCACCCGGGGCCGGATAGCTGAATGGCTTCAGGGCAGGAAACAGAGCGTTGTGATTGGGTTGATGTAAGAAGTGGGATTCTCCAAAGAGCAGTTTTAGGACCAATGTTGTTTTTGATTTTCATAAATGATATCGACAAAGGGATAGGGGGTGTGATGTCTAAATTTGCAGATTATTTAAAAGATCTGTAGAGTAGTTAATGATTGCCGCCAAGCAGAGCTTCTTCAGAATGACCTAGTTACATTTCAGGGATGGTCAGAAAAATGGCAGCTATGCTTTAATCCAGCAAAGTGTAAGGTATGCACCAGGGGAACAGTAACCCCCAAATAACTTATACACTTGGTGGAGTTGAACCAAAGCCAGTAATGGAAGAAAGGAACTTGGAAGTTACGATACGGTCAGAAATGAAGTTCTCCAAGTATTGTAGACAGGTTGCAAGGAAGGCCCATGGTGTCCTATTGATGATCTATCAAACATTTTCCAGTAGAGATAAGGACGTCATAATCCCCATTATATAAGGTTATTATTAGATCACACTTGGAATACTGGGTTCAAGTATGGAGACCGCACTTGTCTACAGACGAGTGAGATCGGCAAAAGGACGTCCATATGAGAAAAGACTTCGAATATGTGGGTTGCACAGCTTGGAAACCAGGCACCTTAGAGGAGATTTTACTGAGGTGTTTAAGGCTACATAAGCAAAATGGATGAGGACGACATTTTCACGGTTATAAATGATACTAGAACTAGGGGACATAATTTCAAGTTACGGAGGAAGATGTTTAGACTGGATTTCAGGAAGTTTTATTTTAGCCAGCGAGTTATAAATTACTGGAATAAGTTGCCTTCATGGGTGGTAGAGGCTGACAGTTTGGGGAAATTCGAAGGTAAACTGGATAATAACTTTCGTGAGAAGGTAGCGCTTAGGTTGTCCATTTCCTTTTCTGTTATTTATTAATTATTATATATATATATATATATATATATATATATATATATATTTTTTTTTTACTCTTCTTCTTATTATTACTACTTTATTCTTATCATTTTATTTATTTTTTTTGATATTTTATTATTGTTATTATTTATTTTATTTTATTATTTATTTATTTTGGTGGGTGCAGCGTAATCCATCGGCTTCTTTGCACCATATGGCCATTGGTAATACTAAAATACTAATTTTGTTTGTCAAAAAAGCAAAAGGTATTGCGTTAGATTACGTTTCTATTGCATCAGACAGAAAATGCAAGTTATGGCATCGGCCGTTTCTATAAATACGGCGTTGGAAGGGTATACACGCTCATTAGTATTCTCTTTTGCGGAGGTTTAAGCGTGGCTCCGAATGTTCAGTTCACACCAAGAAAAAAAAAAAAGAAGAAGAAAAAAAAAAAAAATTGCAGTGTTGCTCTGTCCCAGGAAGTGCTTTCTATGCGTGCTATCTCTGATAAAATAGACTGCGATCAGTCAACAATATCGCCGGTGCTGAAATGAAATCTTGTTATGTTTGTTTGTTATTTGGTTTTTAGGAGCATTAGCAACTAAGGCCATATTGCTCCGGGATATGCGGTGGTCATTCCCTGACCTTTCCGCATTCTCCGTATTTGGTGGTGACGGGCTCGAACCCCGGTCTAATCAAGAAGCGTGTGCTACGCACTGCTGCTCCTTCCCACCTGGCTACGGAGACGCCTACTGAAATGAAAGCGTGAAACCAGTGATGTGAAGAGAGGACCTGGATCAGGCCGTAAGAGAGTGACTACGCCTTTCCGAGATCGATATTTGAAACATCTTAATCGCCATGCTAGTGCTCCTCATCGAAAACTGAACTCAGTGGTGTTGAAATAAGTGCACCAACTATCCAAAGACGGCTTTCGGAATGTGGTCTGCATGCCTATCGGCTCAAGAAGAAGAAGAAGAAGCCTTTGTTGAACCAACAAATGAGGAAGAAGCGACTTTCTTGGCATAAAACGCATGTTTCATGGACAAAAGAGCAATGGGACACAGTCATCTTTTCTGACTAATCGAAATTCAACCTGCATGTGGACATGTGTTTGGTCTTAGGCAAGATGGCCCTAAACTTTAGTTCATCTCCACCATGGTTCTCTGTGATGCATACACGGCTCTGTACAATGGCCAGTTATGTTTGCTAGTGTGTGTATTGTGTTGTTTAGCTATTTCTGGCCGCTTTGTTACCAGGAAGGCTGCTTCTCAATACCCGTTCACGCCACGAGGAGGCGGATGCAATTGTACACGTACTAATTAAATGTAATAATTCCAAGCAGTTAAGGGACTGGCATAAAAACAAAACAAAACAAAAAAAAAACCCCGTTCCCATGGGACTAGCATAATTAGCAATTATGCTAATTATGAAAAAAAAATTAACGGACAAAAAATTACGTTTCAAAAATTAAATAAATAATAAAAACAAAGTCAAATTCGCGTCGTATGTTGAAAACCTGTGTGGCAAATTCCTACAGAGCTGAGAAAGAAATTTGATTTGCATTAAGTTATCTTTCATTTCCAAGAGAGAAATTATGTACTGTACTACATAATGTTTGTCTTAAATCTTGATAAACTGGGCAGAAGAATAAGACATGACTCCTGTCTTTGGAGGCGCCGCAGAAACAGATATCTGACGTTGCTAGATTTAATTGAAGAAGACGAACGTTCAAAGAACCGTGACGAGTTAGAATGTATGAAGTAAGAATGCTTGGGTAGAACCAAAACTGATTACTTTGTGAGGTAGTGAATTTGGTAGTGAATGTGGGAACACATTCACTACCATTTACATCTCACTTTCATCACTTTCATCACTTTCATCTCACAGAATTACATCTCACTTTCCATCTTTTATGAAGCTCACTCCAACATTTCGCTTTTCCATTCTTTGGATCGGCAGTGGTATCAAAGGACAAATCGGAAAACTGTCAGTGAACATTTGTATATTCACAACTACAACCACGCTTAAATCCACACTAAAGAGAGAGAGAGGAAGATAGATTACTTTCCAAAAGAAGTTCATTACATCTGTATGTCACGAGTTTTTCCCAGTAATTTCCCTAAGAGGGATTATAAAGCGATAAGCCTGCATGATTTACGATCACTTGGTGGTTTACCTGGTTTTGCCATTATTCTAATCAGAACGGAACGGTGAATGCAGAAACCTACTCTGCTATCTTGGAAGAGTGCCCTAAAACCGTTATTAGGGTTCACCACACAGATGTCTCAAACTGCAATTTCCAACAGGACTCAGCATCTTACCATACAGCAAAATTGGTACGTTTTATACTATTTAGAATTAATGATGAGTTTGTTTTCTTGTCTCACAAGGCTTAAAAGATACTTACACCAATGTTTTTCTCCCTTAAGGTGCAGTCATACCCCAGAAATGTTGGCATTACAGTGTTGGACTTTCCCGGCAACAGTCACATTAGAACCCTATTGAAAATTGCTGGTACATAATGTCGTCTAAAATTGCTCAGAAAGCCAACAAGTACGATTCAGCTGCAGGAGAGCACTGTAAGGGTGTGGTACCACGAAATTGGGCAACCATATATTCAGAAGTTGATTAACCCTATGCTAGATAGTTGCAAGGCTGTAATTGCAGCTCGAGGAGGAACAACAGAATATTGAGGACTTATTTTGCTGATTTACAGTACATAATTCTATTATGTTAACTCGTCATTTCAGTTTGAACACGTAAATGCAATAAAATGTGTGTTTGGTTGTCATGATTTCTCAGATTTCCATTAATTAAGCATTTTACCCTTTGGGAATATATTTTTGGCAATTAGATATATCAGGTGGAGTCTTTTTATTGGATTTCATTCACAGAGATATATATCCCATGTAACAAATGCATTTTGAACATTTCTGCAACCCACAATGCAGCGCAAAACACATTATTTGCAAAATTCACAAGTGATGAATTTTTTTTTGTCCGCCACTGTACGTACACTGTTGTTGTTATTTTGGATTTTAGGAGCATTAACAACTAAGGCCATATTGCTCTGAGGATATGCGGTGGTCATTCCCTGACCTTTCCGCATCCTCCGTATTTGGTGGTCACGGGCTCGAACCCCAGTTTAATCAAGATGCTTGTGCTACGTATTGCTGCTCCTGCCCACCTGGCTACGGAGGCGCCATAGGTAACGTCTTGGGTTAGCAGACTTTGAAAGAGGATTGATAGTGGGTGCCCATTATCATCTGTGGGCGGACAAAAGTGATGGATGAACGTGGCTGTCGTCTTCGCTCTGGCATCTTCTCAGCCAACCGGAGAGTGACAGTGGTACCAATCATTGCCGACTTCAAAGAGGTAGGTGAAGAAACATCTCCACGAAGACCATCAAGCGTTCATTAGCCGAAATCGGTTATGGGATCGGAAATTCATCAGAATCCCATTGCTAACACCGCGACACAGAACTGGACGGCTCAACTGGGCGAAAGAACATCGGCACTGGATCTTGGATGACTGAAGATGGGTTTCCTGGTCCGATGACTTTCGTTTCCATTTATTTCGAGGGGACGGGACGGTGTGTATCTGGCTGAAACCGCACGAAGCTATACACCCATCATGCCAACAACTGTTCAGGCAGGTGGACAGGCAAGCACGGTAATGGTCTGGGGTGTATTCAACTGGCACATGTTGTGATCTCTGGTAAGTCCAGAGCCAGTGGTTTCCAATCTTTTGCCACTGAAGCCACACTAAACTAAAAAACGAATATTATCGTCACACCAAATAGTGATTCCCATTGAACTCATGGAATTCTTCCTAATCTTACGGCACACTTGAAGAGGGTCGCAGCACACAGTGTGGGAACCACTGAGACTCTAGATGTATTTCTGAACGGTCCTGATTGTGTTTCTATCCTTCCAGTCCGACCATCTGCATCCCTTCGTGATCATCCTGTAACTACAGGGCAACGAACTCTTCAGCAAGATAATGTACTTCCCATAGAGCCGTGGAGACAAGGACATGGTTCGAAGATCATTCTGCAGATTTTACCACTATGGAATGGCCTCCCCGTTCACCGAACGTGAACCCTGTGGAGCATTTTGGGATGCTATGGGATATTCTGTTCGATCTTTGGATCCTCCACCCAGGAATGCGACGGAATTATGGACAGTGGTACAGAATGCGTGGATGGAAATAACTGTGGAAAGCTTTCGTGGACTCAATGCCTCGCCGTGTGACTACCCTTATCAGGGCGAAAGGTGGGCTTGCCCATTATTAGGTAGGTATCCCATGATTTCTGTCCACCCAGTATATGCATTGGAATAATATTTATCAAAGTAACGGTATGAACGGTTCCACTTGATCGTATTGACCTGCTATAAGCGTTGGTCACGATTTTTCTTTTTTTTAATCTACTTAATGTATTTATAAAGAATATATGAAATAATTAATAAATTTTAGGAATATTACAAAAGTAACTATACTTTGATTTTGTAATAATTATTATTAATGAAATGTTTTAAGCCATTTTAGAATATATTTAAAATTATTATTTAAAGTTTGAATTCTTGAATTACCCCTATTTATTCGCAACATATATCTTTATTACAAAAAGCAAAGCTGAAGTAAGCAATATGCTCACATAGTTGTGAGATTGTTACGTCGCGACAGTTTTTTTGAAGACAGGATGTGAAGTGGAATGGAAGAGTGCAAAAATTATTGGAATATTTAAAAAAGAAGATACAAAGAATTATACAGCGATTAGCATACTAAACACAGTATATAAAATGTATAGCAAAATAATAGAATTACCTCTGATGAAATAGAACATTCAGAAAAGGAAGTCATGTACAGATAATATATTAAAACAAATAAGAGAAAAACGAAAAGAGTTTAATTTAGAAACGCATTTAGCATTTATTGATTATGAAAACGCATTGAATCGAGTAAAGAGACAAACTCTGGGACATAATGAGCACCCAAAGCATCTTACAAAAATAATGCAGAGTTTATATCAAGGAACAAAAATATTAGATACAGGTAATAAATTAACAGATGAAAGTATAATAAATCGAGGAGTTAGACGGGGATGTAGCTTGTCACCAACGCTGTTTAACATATATATATAGGTTATCATAAGTAAATGGAATGAAGAAATTAGCAGCTATATATGTTAAATTATGAAGTAATTATTCAAGATAGTGAAAATAATTTACAAAAAGCAGTATTTAAGTTAAACGAAATAACAGAAGAATATAAAGTTAAAATATGAACAACGAAAACTAGAAAAATGGCTTTTAAGTGAAAAAATACGGCGAGAACAAATATAGTTATAAACAATAAAATATTAAAACAAGTGAAACATTTTAAATATCTAGGATGTGATATAACATATGATGTCGAAGAAGATATGAACCAGAAATTGGGGAAATTTCAAAATATATGTGGAACAATAAAAAGAACTGTGGCTAAGAAAACAAGGAAAGAAACACAAATGAAAATTTTACGAAGTAAATGGCAAAGTAACAAAACTTCTTTATGGTTCTGAAACATGGATACCGAAACAAAGAGACATTAATAGAATACAAGCTGCAGAAATGAAAATTTAAACATATGTTAAAAGACGTAAAAATTAGATAAAATACCAAACGTAAATATTAGAAAGGAATTAAAAATTTACTCAATTAACGAAAAAATTATAGAATATAGACAAAGATGGAAAGGACATGTAGAAAGAATGGAAGATAATAGATTGCCTAAATTAGCTTACATATATAGAGCAAAAGGAAAAAGAGACGGAGGAAGACCGAAAAAAAAAGATGGGCAGACTTCTTCTAGATCGGAACAGGCGGATCGCCTAATCAGTGAAGGAAGATAAGATAAGATAAGCTACGGGGATACGGTATGAACGAAATGCTTTTCAGTACACGCGTTTGACTTGCCCTTTTCCCGAGGTGGGTGGTAAAAAATTGGGTCATAATTTCTGGTATTTCTTTGTTTTTCTCTCGGTAGATGGCGGTAATTGTAATTTCCGAATTTTTTTTATTGTCGGGGGGAGAGGGTGCGAACTGAGGTTGTTATGCCTGGCGAGCGGTGACGTTCCTCCCGTTAGAAGTCTTTAAATGTATCGGTTGTGACGTCATAGTGAATTTTTGTGAACATTTTTAGCGTTAATTACGAGGGAATGCATTGTGTGGATTAATTGGGAGGGTTTATTTTGGAGTCTTTATGTTGTGTAAGGGGAGGGCTGCCCGGCACAGGTGCCCACCCTAGGTGCCGCCGCATCGCAGACGCGGCACTTTATGTGAGGGATCAAAACCTTTTTTTTCTGAAAGTTAAAAAATTCTTTATTGTTTTCATCTGTTGCTGAGACTCGAAAATAAAAATCTGTATTTTTAGCTTTTCTTGACAGGCGAAACAACCCTGTTCTTGAAAAGCTGAAAATTAAAACTGTTTCCTTGAAGTTTTGTCAGTTTTACCTGCAACGATTGTAATTTTTTCTAATCTCTGTATATGTTGGTGCGTAAGATTTAAGATTTAAAATTAAGCAGTTGTTAAAAGGTTAATTTTCTACTCCCTTGAAGTCTTTGGCTTGTTTTTCTGCAATGATTGTGTTGTTTTTTTGTTACCTCTGTATATACTTGATGTGTGAAATCTGTTCCACGGTAAGAATGAAAATTAAACTCTTAAAAGGTTATTTTTCCCTCTAAGATTTTAGTTATTTTTTAGTTGATTGAATGTAAATGAGTTTACTTATTTATTAACAGCAGAACACAAATTCAATCTGCCCCCGAGATACACTTTTGCTTGTGTTCGGAAACTTTCTGATGGATCCAAATTGGGGAAAACTTTTAAAACGCGAGCGCGCGTGTGTGAAAAAAATTCATACATGAAAAAAACATTTTCATGTATGATTCCACTATATCTGCAATGCACGAGCCTGCGCGCGTGCCTTGTGTTTTCCCAATCTCCAGATCAACTTAATGGTAAAAATTCCCGAAGTTAAAAGTTTAGGATTGAATTTAAAATATACTTAAGCTTATTGTTAGTAAACATAGGCGCTGATAACTGTTAGAAAAAGCCAAACACTTTTTAACAACTTAATAAGAGTATAGTCTCTAAAGATTTTGTTTTGGAATCTCGCAGTCAAATTGAATGAAAAACTGACCAGGACTGCTCCACTGTGGAAGCAGAATTGTGCAGTTGCTTCGTAAAGCACAAACACAATTCACATACATTTCAAGATTTTCGTGTTATTCACCGGAAATGTATTCATCTCCATGTCAACTGTCCCACAAGGTTACGCATTGTGAAGCAAACATGAAAACACGTTTTTTCCACTTCGCCGTATGAAAGCGCAACACAACTTCAACCCACAGAAAGAACGCAGTTTCTCCTTAATCCCCCTTCTTCACTGAATACAACTAGCGAAAACACGCCTGTACACGCCGTTTCCATCAGTTTGACTGATATCCGCTCAAGGAGAATGTAACTTTGAAGTGTTCGAGCTCGTTTCCGATCTGTTTGAAGAGATCTTCAAGATGCGAATACGATTTTCTGATAGAATCAAAATGCAGTCTATATTCATTTTCTTGAATATCAAATGGTTAAATAAACTTTAAATCTGGATTTAATTGCACAATATCAAAGCAGCAAATGACTACTAATCAAAATATTCCCTCTTTCGCCAGATTTTAAGAATGTAAAATTAATCAAATTTTATTCTCTAAACTCTGTCTTTGACAAATGGCTTGCCCCTCCCTCTGGTTATATAATCCCCTCCTAGAAAAGCGGACAAAGATGGCATTAATTCTCGATCGATGCCTTCTTCATATGTTTATCGATAACGTTTTCCCTTTTAACATGGACTCAAATTAAAAATAACAACAATAAAATACAGAAGAAGAAGAAGAAGGAGAATGTTAAAATTAACTGCGCAGTGGACAGAAATTCAAGGGTTTTAAATACTGGAACGTTACAAAATGTACACAACCAAACCTGTAACGGATTACACGTATTTATTGTTATTCGAATTATCAGGGTTCCTTTGGAGTAGCGCAGTGCATAAACATCTTGAAAAAGGCTGTGATTCGATCCCATCAATCACCACAGAAATTTTGATGGGCTTTTTTTTTTTTTCAAAACTTAGCTAAGTTAGTGGTCTCAGGAGAGGGTATTATGGCTCTTTGAGAACTCCTTTAGCCTTAAGTGGCCAGCGGAGTTCGCAAAGCGGAGTTTCCACAGGGAATTTATTTATTTTAGAAAGCGATTCTGAATAATCATAAATAAGCATCGAATTAAAAAGAAAACCGCAAGAAACTTTCTGTGAGCAACGGTCTAAGATGATACATGACGAGCAGGAAAACTGAAACAAGAAAGCCTTTCAGCACGTCAATATTGGCGCAGCTCAATTTATTTAAAATAAACTTTTAAAACATTCATTAATGCAACTAGTTGCCATTTAGCATCGTGCTCAATTTACGGGCTATACGTTTTATCTCAATCACAGTTCGTGAAGCAAAATACAAATATAAGGAAAAAGAATCGATCGTAAGAAACTAATTCAAATACTTCTTCGCACTTTCTTTCCTGAAAGCAGAAAAAGTAGAAGGACACTGCTGACCTGGTGTCCATCAATCCAAAGAAAGAAAAGCTTGTGGATTTTCGGATGTCCATAATGGGTGTTTTCGGCATTTACGTACCCTGACAAAGGAAACCACGCCTCATCAGTGAAGAATGTAACATCCAGAATACCATCGATGTTTTCAGTGATGACCTGTTGAAATAGGGTGCAGTAGGGTACTCGCTTTTGGTGATCTGCTGCTTTTAATCCTTGGATAACTGTGATTCTCCAAGCGCTAAATGCGCAGTTCCAAGACCGACATTTTGAGATTGTGTAATGAAGTAGTTACGAGTCACTAGAATTATAGAATGGTCAGATCAAGTCATTCAGGTTTATAAACTGCAATGAACGTACAGGAGACCCTGGATTTTACAGACTTCGGATTTAACGGACGAAAAATAAATTAATCGGCGCCAGAGGGAATTAGATAAGATAGGAAAAACCGGGAACTCACGGGTCACAGCGGCATTGCCCTAAGAAAACTGACGAAAGAGAAAGCGGGAGCACCTCAGTGCAGCTCAGAAATTAAAGCTGTTGGAGAAATTAACGTGGAAAACACACTTTGGTATAAAAGTTCCCCGGATCAGTTAGGGAGAGAGAGTCTAAAGTCCCCTTTCTTCTACTTCCTCAGTTGGTGCCATAAAAAGCAACAGTTCCATCGTATTCCTTTTCTTCAACTTCGTCATTGACTGTTTTATATTTTCTTTTTTATATAATTAATAATGATAATAATTATTACTATTGAATCTGAAAGTTTATTTTTTTTAATATTATGAAAGTTCTAAGTAATGCTAGCGATTTTATTTACGTAAAATGTTTCAATCTGGGTAGGATAAAAATCGATCGTGAGTGAGGGTGAAATAAATTTGAAAAATAAATTCGGGTAGGGCAGTCTAGATTTCGGGCCGGCCCGGTAAAAATACAAAATGTAGACCTGTGCAGACCTCTATAATATTTATAATATTTATACAGGGACATTTACTGAAAATTTTAATCAAATTTTAAAAATATAAACAGTATTTAGTTTATAGACGTTTGGATGCAATTATAGAAAAAGATATCCATGCTGTAAGAAACAACAACATATTACAATTCTATTTAATCAGAACATTTTAAATGAACGGCATCTTGCACATTTAGACAACGATTTCTCATAATCTGCCTCTACATGACTACCCCCCTCGTCACAGGGTAACTTAATCGTACACAAATTAAGCTGCTATATTATCTTCTTTTCATTTACACATTTTGCTTTTTAAATCTTCATTTATTTGAGGTGTGCTGCCCACTGAATAATTTGGGTTTAAGTTGAAAATGAAGTATAAAAAAAACAGACTAAAATCAAAATATCCTAAATACAGCTTGTACCTTCAGATTTATTAAGAAATAATGGATAATGTGGGCTACAAGAATACAGTGTTGTTAGATCTTCATTTAACAGTTGAATTCAATAAATGTAAAATTAACTTTTTTTTGTGAATATAAAATGTTTAGGGATGATGTAAAATATGGTGTGAATTCACAGCAGAGTTTATAATCGGACCATTTTTCTTCGAAGAGTATACACCTCATGACCTGTAAGATGTACAATAACTAGGGCACGGTACTGCGCTCTTCTAAGAGATCCACTATTCCCGCTCTGCAAGAAAGGCAATGCTCGGAGACCGAAGTGTTTTCATGCAACATGTGACCCTCCTCACGTTGGTCGACAACTGAAGGAACTGCTGCGTTCATTCGAAAATCATTTCTAGAGACTTTCCTTAGTTCTGGCCAGCCCTTTCAGCAGATCTCAATCCCGCTGTGGGAGACGTGTTACCATATCGAGGTCTGCAAATGTGGATGTCATTCCTGACCTGATTTTGCAAGACGCGTAATGACATTGAGCATATTGAGACAACATTCAACATCGCACAGGAGCGAGCTCACGATAAAGTGAGTATTTTATGAATGAAGATTTCTTCGAAGTGTGTCCCTAAAGCGCTGAATGCAGATCATGAGAAAGAGTGAGATGTTTTTATAAGATTTCGCAGCATTTTGAAGCTCAGTTCTGGAAGCATCACTTCGAGGCTGAAACAAAAGAGCAATCGAAACATTGGAGATCCCTCTGTTCCCCACCACCTAAAACGTTTCAAGCGCAGAAGTCTGCTGGGAAAGTCACAGCATCTGTCTTCTGGGATGTAGGAGTGTTCATCGTTGATTTCCTGGAACGAGGCGCACCAACTTGGCTGAAGGAATCATCTTGCATCAAGAACATGAACCCCATCGGCGCACTCAGGATTTGAGACTCAGGTGACATTGCGACACAGTGGATTCGCACTATTGCAGCGTCCACCATACACTCGGGTTTGAATTCAAACTATGTTGACCTTAGAATGAAGGTACTGCAATCGCTGGGTATCACAACATTTCGACCTGAACATCACTTTATCGCATCCAAAGAATCCTTTCAAGCCTTAATCTCCTACAATAAAGCTACCTTCGAACGCCGCACTTTTCAAACGCAAATATTACATACACCATGAATGCAACTAATTTGGCCACTTAACTTCTACTTGTACGTCCCCAGATGTTTAAACCATGCCTCTTACCACATGCGCTCTTGCTCTCACCACCGTCTTTTGGCTTTGCTTCTTTTTTGCTGGTTCGGCCAGATTGGATTGGCATCCTGTGCCTTTCACCTCTACTACTTCGCTCGGCCGGTGCTCTAAAGCAAGAGCGTGCAACCAGTACATAATTTCCAAACTGTGGTCCTTATCCAGCCACATCCCATACAATAAGATGTAAGCCGATAGAATTCACAAAGAAAGCCTACAATTTGGATCTCATGTTATGAACCAATGCGAAGATCCACCATTGTTTATGATATTGAAGCTGGAGGTCTTGGACTGGTGAATATACACGTCAAAACACTAATAAATGAAGCCAAGATTACAGAGAAAACTGACAAGTCTGAAAAAGGGTGGAGTCCATATGTGTTACTATTCCTACAAAAACTGCTACTTATCTCATAGATTCGTCCATTCCCTAGAAGCAAAGATTAATAGAATACCCTCAATGTTCCGTGAAATTATAGAAGGATACGAATACGTAAAAGACAGGATAGGACTAGACAAGATACTGGAAACGAACCAAGAGCCACCTCTACCACAACACAGGGAAAGTCAAAGGGGGAACATAACATTACCATCCGTACTACACAAAGTATTCCAACTACCGATTAAACCCAAATACAAGACCTTCTACAAAGTCCCCCATTCATGGATTGTTGGCCAAGGAATATCGAGAAATCAACTGCAAATTGTAACTTCTGCAGCATGCTGGAAACCATTGACCACTTAATGATAATTGCAGAATCGCTTCGGAAATCTGGAAGGCAATTGCTGCAGTAATCCCATTCACATCAATGATGAACGAAAAAATCATTTTCTGGCTAAATAATGGAAAGATGAAAAGAACTGAGATAATTATAATATTCGTTAACATGTACGCAGTCTGGACACACAGTGTGAGAACGGATGCAAAGGAATTAGACACCAAACTTAATAAATAACTTGAGGAAAACATTAAGGACACAATTTACAGGAGAGCCATAACACCTGAAGAATGAAAAGAACCAAAAATACAGTTAGAAACAAATAACTGATGTAAATTCAATAATTTTTAACGCTATTGCTCTGATTATTGCGTACATTTAAATATTCAAAATTTACGACGTAAAACTGAAATAATATAACCTTAAAGTACTGAAATAATATAACCTTATATAGGCTTAAAGAGGACCACAGTTAAAGTGGTCGCATAAATTGGAGGAAAAACAATATCTCTGACGTGATCACTAACAGGATAGTGCAAAGAAAGACTAAGAACTAAATGCCATTAAAATATCTGAAGGTATCATTAATTAAAACAAGAGACAAAACAATGTACAGTGGCGGACAAAAAACTGCATCACCTTAAAAAAAGTAACATTTGTAGTGAAACGAATAAGATTTTGTTTGATTACAGTCATTTGACTACAGAAGAAAATTACACCAATGAGAAATTATGGGATTGAGGCTGAAAAAAATGTAATTAATGATGTTGAAATTTCACTGGTTCGTTTAATGAAAAAACGTTCGACTTTGAAAGAGGGATGATAGTGGGTGCCCGACGCATGGGTCACTCTATCGCGGAGGTGGTACAGAAATTGCAGTGTCCCCATTAGATAATATCAAAGGTGCATCCGGAATAACATCTCATCGTGGGCAGCGCTGTGGGCGTAGAAAAGTGGTGGATGAACGTGGCTGTCGTCTTCTCTCTAGCATCTACCCAGCCAACCAGAGAGTGACAGTGGTACCAATCATTGCCGACTTCAACGAGGTAGGTGAAGAAACATCTCCACGAAGACCATCAAGCGTTCATTAGCCGAAATCGGTTATGGGACCGGAAATTCACCAGAGTCCCATTGCTAACACCACGACACAGGACTGGACGGCTCAACTGGGCGAAAAGACATCGGCACTGGATCTTGGATGACTGAAGACGGGTTGCCTGGTCCGATGACTCTCGTTTCCAGTTATTGCGAGGTGACGGGACGGTGTGTATCTGGCTGAAACCGCACGAAGCTATGCACCCATCATGCCAACAACTGTTCAGGCAAGCACGGTAATGGTCTGGGGTGTGTTCAACTGGCACATGTTGTGATCTCTGGTAAGTCCAGAGCCAGTGGTTCCCAATCTTTTGTCACTCAAGCCACACTTTAAGTTAAAAGACGAATATTATCGGCTCACCAAATATTGATTGTCATTGAACTCAATGGAATTCTTCCTAATCTTACGGCACACTTGAAAAGGGTCGCAGCACACAGTATGGGAACCACTGAGAATCTAGATGTATTTCTGAACGGTCCTGATTGTGTTTCTATCATTCCAGACCGGCCATCCGGATCCCTTCGTGATCATCGTGCACCCACAGGGCAATGGACTCTTCAGAAAGACAATGCTCTTCCCATAGAGCCGTCGTGACAAGGACATGGTTCGAAGATCATTCTACAGATTTTACCACTATTGAATGGCCTCCCCGTTCACCGGACATGAGCCCTGTGGAGCATTTTGGAATGCTGTCGAATGGTCCGTTCGAGCTTTGTATCCTCCACCCAGGAATGAGGCGCCTCCGTAGCCAGGTGGGAAGGGGCAGCAGTGCGTAGCACACGCTTCTTGATTAGACCTGGTTTCGAGCCCGTCACCACCAAATATGGAGGATGCGGAAAGGTCAGGGAATGATCAACGCATATCCCGAAGCAATATGGCCGTAGCTGCTAATGCTCCTAAAAAAAAAAAAAAACAACAAATAACAACCCAGGAATGCGACGGAACTATGGACAGTGGTGCAGAATGATTGGATGGAAATAACTGTGGAAAGCTTTCGTGGACTCAATGCCTCGCCGTGTGACTACCCTTATCAGCGCTTAAGGTTGGCTTGCCCATTATTAGGTAGGGTTCCCATGATTTCTGTCCACCCAGTATATGCATTGGTATAATATTTATCAAAGTAACGGTATGAACGGTTCCTCTTGATCGTATCGACGTGCTATAAGCGTTGGTCACGATTTTTCTTTTTTTTAATCTACTTAATGTATTTATAAAGAATATATGAAATAATTAATAAATTTTAGGAATATTACAAAAATAACTATACTTTGATTTTGTAATAATTATTATTAATGAAATGTTTTAAGCCATTTTAGAATATATTTAAAATTATTATTTGAAGTTCGAATTCTTGAATTACCCCTATTTATTCGCAACATATATATCTTTATTAGAAGAGGCAAAGCTGAAGTTGGCATTTGGCTCACACAGCTGCTCTTCGCGTTTTTTTTTTTTATAATGGACGAGAATTTAATACAACAAATACTAAACAGGGTAAGTGTGGAAAAAGAAAGACACTTCAAGAATAAAATAAATATAATAAAGGAAGAACAATGGAAAAAAGATTAGGAAGAATTGTGGAAAGACCCAAATTATCAAATAGAAGATCCGATAACGAAGGAAGAATTGGAAAAGGAATTGAAAGCTACAAAAAATAGGAAAGCAGTAGGAATGGATGGTATAAATGCAGAACTGATCAAGTATGGAGGAAGTTTTTTAAAATACAGGATATTAAATTTATTTAATAAATGTTGGGAACAATATAAAGTGGAATGGAAGATAGCAAAAAAATATTTAAAAAAGGAAATAGAAATGATACAAACAATTAGAGGGATTAGCGTACTATATACAGTATATAAAATGTATAGCAAAATAATAGAATTATCTCTGATGAAATATTAACAGAACAGGCAGAATTCATAAAAGGAAGTCATGTGCAGATAATATATTTATATTAAAACAAATAAGAGAAAAACGAAGAGTTTAATTTAGAAACGAAGTTAGCATTGATAGATTATGGAAAAGTATTTGATCCAGTAAACAGACAGAAACTAAGGGACATATGGAGTAATAAAGGATACCCAAAGCATCTTACAAAAATAATAGTTTATATCAAGGAACAAAAATTTTAATAGATACAGCATATCCTCGATATACTGTCTGTTAATAAATTAACAGACAGTATATCGAGGATATGATATGTAAATGGAATGAAGAAATTAATACAGGTATATATTTAAATACACTGTTATTTGCAGATTATCAGGTAATTATTCAAGATAGTGAAGATAATTTACAAAAAGCAGTATTTAAGTAAAACCAAATGACAGAAGAATATAAAGTGAAAAAATACGGCGAGAACAAATATAGTTATAAACAATAAAATATTAGAACAAGTTAAACATTTTAAATATCTAGGATGTGATATAACATATGATGTAGAAGAAGATATGAACCAGAAATTGGCGGAATTTCAAAATATATGTGGAACAATAAAAAGAACTCTGGCTAAGAAAACAAGGAGAGAAACAGAAATGAAAATTTTACGAAGTAAATGGCAATACCAACACTTGTTTACGGTTCTGAAACATGGATACCAAAACAAAGAGACATTAAGACGAAACAAGGGGTATTAACATAACAAGGATTTATTTACCATTTGTACAACAATTATTTACATATTCTAAATTATTCATGATTATCATAATCTTACAGCACAGTAATTATACATGAAACGGTGTCCTCCCTTAATCACCCTTCTTAAGCAATTCATAAACTTCCACTATGTTTTTAATACAAAATCTTAAATATTCTATTATATACCACTTTTATAGGGTCAAATATATATATATATAATGAAAAAATAAAGAATTAATTTTAGCAGCGGGAAAGAATTAAATTCATCGATTAAATTAAATCAATTTAGATCAATTAAATTCATGATTTTAATTGGAATTTTAAGTTTAATTTTGATACGTAAGTAGTTACCACATAATTATATACGTATGTAATTTATATACAGAATATTTTATAAGTAGAAATATTTGAATATTAAATATTTTTACGGACATTTGCGCATCTTTTCACTACCATTTGTTATTGATTAGGAAATATCCTATGGCACCGACCGCAACTCACAAATACATATGTTACCTTATGGGAATGCAGCGCTCGCTTAGCGCGGATTCACTTAGCGCTCTGTTTTTCCGGAACGCATTATCAGCGTTAAGCGGGGGTCACCTGCCCTTCCAACATATACTGAATAACTCCAATAATTTTTCACTCTCTCTTACATACTCTATGGAGGAAATTTCAACTGAATACAATTCACTCTGTTAATAGCAATTAGACAATTCATGATACCAACTCTTTCACTTTTAACACATTTCTTTAACTTTCTACCAATACATCTAATCACAGATGAGTAACGTACTCACTCACTCACTCTTTCTCTCTCTCTATTTCTATTACATCCTATTCCCTATTCCTATCCTTACAATATAGAAGTCATAACGTTACAATACTTCTCAAACTGTCCTGTCCAATTTTCTCCCATGGATTTCTTTACAACACCATTCTCGTTAGTAAAATTCTCTAAACTGACTTACTTCCCACTCTACCTGGAAGAGTAGTTGATTTCCGGTCCTTCACAAGTGCCTCCACTCCGATTTCTTCTGCTGATCCGCTGGGCTTATGGCTCTTTTCTGCCTCCACATCGATCTTCCTACACTCAGGACTTTCTCCAGGTCATTCTGCCTTTCGTTATTACATTTACCCACTAAACTATCATAATCGGACTTTCCGTACGCGTTTCCCGCACTCCAAAAATTTCTTTCCGCCACTCTCTCGCGCCTCTCCCCGGGATTCTCCTCCGGATCCTTTCCTTTCAGGTCTCTGCTGGCCCTCGCTATCGTCTGCTCCCTGCATCGCCTTTTTGTTTCAAACTCCCCTCCTTATTTTTCGTCCAATCATTTGGTAGTCCTCAGTCTCTCCTTAATTTTATTCGCTCATTTTTTTTTCTACGTCGTCCAGACCCGCGTCTGGTAGGTCGAGCTCCCTTCTTTGTCATGATAGCATCCGGGCACTACATCATCACTAGAATTTTAATCTGGGACTGTTCACTAACTTACCCTTCAGTCACGCTTCCTTTCGAGACACCGCCCTTGAAATTGTTGAGAGTGCCTTCCGTGTCGGCCCGTTTGTATTTGGTTTATCACTCGAACACGGTGTGCTCTCTGATCCCGGGTCATCCTTTTCTGATGGAGTCCGAAACCGTTCTAGGGTGTGGGTGTTCCTTTGTCCCCTGCTGCCGTAAGTTCGGTGAAAACCCTACATTCTGTAAACAAGAATCGCATCAAACTGGCCTTCCCATTGTACTGCCATTCGGTCAGTCCCCCTCCTGCTGCCACGCTAATCCGGTCCCTATTGAAAAGTACACAGCGCAAGCAAATCTGCTGAGTGCTTGTTTGTTTTAAACATTAGATATTTTCAAAAAAAAAAAAAATAGTAAATTTCAATAACCTAAACATATGTGAGAATGGTTCCTACATGGTATTCTGCTAACTGCAATTATCTCTTGTGACGATGTAAATTTGTATTCTGTTTAAATGAAAATAATCTTTTGAGTGGTTCTTTCTGGAAAAGGTGTAAACAACCACTTTCATTACACTTTGAAGAGTTCATTTCCACTTAGCCATGAGGCTTGTTATTTGTTGTTTAGGACCATTAGCAACTAAGGCCATATTGCTCCGGGATATGCGGTGGTCATTCCCTGACCTTTCCGCATCCATCGTATTTGGTGGTGACGGGATCGAACGCCGGTCTAATCAAGAAGCGTGTGCTACGCACTGCTGCTCCTTTCCACCTGACTACGGAGGCGCCCATCTTCGATGCGGCGGCACCCGCAACGCAGACGCTGGAGTGGTCACCTGTGGCGGGCGGCCCTCCCCCTATGCAACATACACACTCCAAAATAAACCCTGCCAATTAAACCCCACAATGCATTGCCTCGTAATTAACGCTAAAAATGTTCACAAAAATTCACTATGACGTCACAACCGATACATTCAAAGGCGACATCCAACCAAAATCTAACGGGGGAACGTCACCGCTGGCCAGGCATAACAACCTCAGTTCGCACCCCCCGACAATAAAAAAAATAATCTGAAATTACAACTACCGCCATCTACCGAGAGAAAAACAAACAAATACCAGATATTATGAACCAATTTTTTATCACCCACCTCGGGAAATGGTCAAGTCAAACGCGTGTACTGAAAACATTTCGTTCATACCGTATCCCGATAGCTTATCTTATCTTATCTTCCTTCACGGATTGGGCGATCCGTCTGTTCCGATCTCGAAGAGGTCTGCCCATCTTTTCTTCGGTCTTCCTCTGTCTCTTTTTCCTTTTGCTTTTTCTGTGTAAGCTAATTTAGGCAATCTATTATCTTCCATTATTTCTACATGTTCTTTCCGTCTTTGTCTATATTCTATAATGTTTTCATTAATTGAGTAAATCTTTAATTCCTTTCTAATATTTACGTTTGGTATTTTATCTAATTTTGTACATCCTTTAACATATCTTAAAAATTTCATTCCTGCAGCTTGTATTCTATTAATGTCTCTTTGTTTCGGTATCCATGTTTCAGAACCATAAAGAAGTTTGTTACTTTGCCATTTACTTCGTAAAATTTTCATTTCTGTTTCTTTCCTTGTTTTCTTAGCCAGAGTTCTATTTATTGTTCCACATATTTTGAAATTTCGCCAATTTCTGGTTTACATCTTCTTCGACATCACATGTTATATCACATCCTAGATATTTTAAATGTTTAACTTGTTCTAATATTTTATTGTTTATAACTATTTTTGTTCTCGCCGAATTTTTTCACTTAAAAGCCATTTTTCTAGTTTTCGTTGTTGATCTTTTAACTTTATATTCTTCTGTTATTTGGTTTAACTTAAATACTGCTTTTTGGCAACCACCGGTCTTCTCTTTTATTTCATTCGCGTCCTTCAACCTTTTTATGACAACCAAGGATTGGAGATCTGCACTTCTACTTCCTTGCGCTCATTTTAAAATCTGTTTAAAAATATTTTATCCCATTCTCTGCCTTAGTTCTTTTTAATGCTTCTTCCAACCTAAATTTAGCCACCATCTACCCATAAATTTATTGCAGATTTATACAAGGTGAATACCGTTTTTTAGGTATTTGCCATTCATTTTTTTAGTTATACTGCTTTTTGCAAATTATCTTCACTACCTTGAATAATTTAACATATATAGCTGTACTAATTTCTTCTTTCCATTTACATATCATATCCTCGATATATATGTTAAACAGCGTTGTTGACAAGCTACATCCACGTCTAACTACTCGATTTATTATTCTTTCTTCTGTTAATTTATTATCCGTATCTAATACTATTTTTGTTCCTTGATATAAACTCTGTATTATTTTTGTAAGATGCTTTGGGTGCTCAATATGTCCAGAATTTTTGTCTCTTTACTCGATTAAATGCTTTTTCATAATCAATAAATGCGTTTCTAAATTAAACTCTTTTCGTTTTTTATTATTCGTTTTAATATAAATATATTATCTGTACATGACTTCCTTTTCTGAATTCTGCCTGTTCTGTTAATATTTCAACAGAGATGATTCCATTATTTTGCTAGACATTTTATATTTTTAATAATTTTTGCTCTCTTCCATTCCACTAATTCTTTATAACGTTCACCTTTTGAGAAGTGTAGGATAACAGCTGTGTGAGCCAAATGCTTACTTCAGCTTTGCTTGTTGTCATAAAGATATATGTTGCGAATAAATAGGTGTAATCCAAGAATTCGAAATTTATATAATAGTTTCTAAAATATCTTAAAACGTTTAATTAATAATAATTATTACAAAATTAAAGTACAGTTATTTTTCTAATATTCCTAAAATTTTTTAATTATTTCATATATTCTTTATAAATATATTAAGAAGATCAAAAAAAAAAAAAATCGTGACCAACGCTTATAGCAGGTCAATACGATCAAGAGGAACCGTTCATACCGTTACTTTGATAAATATTATACCAATGCATATACTGAATGGACAGAAATCATGGGATACCTACCTAATAATGGGCAAGCCCACCTTTCGCACTGATAAGGGTAGTCACACGGCGAGGCATTGAGTCCACGAAAGCTTTCCACAGTTATTTCCATCCATGCATTCTGCACCACTGAACATAATTCTGTCGCATTCCTGGGTGGAGGATCCAAAGATCGAACAGACTATTCGATAGCATCCCAAAATGCTCCACAGGGTTCATGTCCGGTGAACGGGGAGGCCATTCCATAGTGGTAAAATCTGCAGAATGATCTTCGAACCATGTCCTTGTCACAACGGCTCTATGGGAAGAACATTGTCTTTCTGGAGAGTCCATTGGCCTGTAGGTTCACGTCGATCACGAAGGGATGCAGATGGCCGGTCTGGAAGGATAGAAACACAATCACGACTGTTCAGAAATACATCTAGAGTCTCAGTGGTTCCCAACCGGTGTGCTGCGACCCTTTTCAAGTGTGCAGTAAGATTACGAAGAATTCCATTGAGTTCAATGGCAATCACTATTTGGTGTGCCGATGATATTAATCTTTTAACTTAAAGTGTGGCTTCAGTGACAAACGATTGGGAACCACTGGCTCTGGACTTACCAGAGATCACAACATGTGCCAGTTGAACACTCCCCAGACCATTACCGTGCTTGCCTGTCCACCTGCCTGAACCGTTTTTGGCATGATGGGTGCATAGCTTCGTGCGGTTTCAGCCAGATACACACCGTCCCGTCATCTCGCAATAACTGGAAACGAGAGTCATCGGACCAGGAAACCCGTCTTCAGTCATCCAAGATCCCGTGCCGATGTTCTTTCTCCCAGTTGAGGCGTCCAGTTCTGTCTCGTGGCGTTAGTAATGGGACTCTGGTGAGTTTGCGTTCCCATAACCGATTTCGGCTCATGAACGCCTGATAGTCTTCGTGAAGATGTTTCTTCACCTACCTCTTTGAAGTCAGCAAAGATTGGTGCCATTGTCACTCTCCGGTTGGCTGAGAAGATGCCAGAGAGAAGACGACAGCTACGTTTATCCACCACTTTTCCCCGCCCACAGATGATAATGGGCACCCACTATCAATTCTCTTTCAAAGTCTGCTAACCCACGACGTTACCTGTGGCGCCTCCGTAGCCAGGTGGGCAGGAGCAGCAGTGCGTAGGACACGCTTCTTAATTAGACCGGGGTTCGAGCCCGTGACCACCAAATACGGAGGATGCGGAAAGGTCACGGAATGACCACCGCATATTCTCAGAGCAATATGGCCTTAGTTGTTTATGCTCCTAAAATCCAAAATAACAACAACAGTGTACGTACAGTGGCGGACAAAAAAAATTTATCACTTGTGAATTTTGCAAATAATGTGTTGTGCGCTGCATTGTGGGTTGCAGAAATGTTCAAAATGCATTTGTTTCATGGGATATATATCTCTGTGAATAAAATCCAATAAAACGACTCCACCTGATATATCTAATTGCCATAAATACATTCCCAAAAGGTAAAATGCTTAATTAATGGAAATCATAACAACCAAACACACATTTCATTGCATTTACGTGTACAAACTGAAATGACGAGTTAACGTAATAGTATTATGTACTGTAAATTAGCAAAAGGCGTCCTCAGTATTCTGTTGTTCCTCCTCGAGCTGCAATTGCAGCGAACTGGCATGGAGTTAATCAACTTCTGAATATATGGTTGCCCAATTTCGTGGTACCACACCCCTAAAATTCTCTCCTGCAGCTGAATCTTACTTGTTGGCTTTCTGAGCAATTTTAGACGACATTATGTACCAGCAATTTTCAATAGGGTTCAAATGTGACTGTTCCTCGGCCAGTCCAACACTGTAATGCCAACATTTCTGAGGTATGAATGCACCTTAAAGGAGAAAAACATTGATTAAGTATCTTTTAAGCTTTGTGAGACAAGAAGACACACTCATCATTAACTCTAAATAGTATAAAACGTACCAATTTTGCTGTATGGCAAGATGCTGAGTCCTGTTGGAAATTGCAGTTTCAGACATCTGTGTGGTGAACCCTAATAACGGGTTTCGGGCACTCTTCCAAGATAGCAGAGTAGGTTTCTGCATTCACCGTTCCGTTCTGATTAGAATAATGGCAAAACCAGGTAAACCACCAAGTGATCCTAAACCATACAGGCGTATCGCTTTATTATCCCACTTAGGCAAATTACTAGAAAAACTCGTGGCATACAGATGTAATAAACTTCTTTTGGAAAGTAATCTATCTTCCTCTCTCTCTCTTTAGTGTGGATTTAAGCGTGGTTGTAGTTGTGAGGATGCGCTTTATGAATATACAAATGTACATTGGCAGTTTTCCGATTTGTCCTTTGATCCCACTGCAGATTCAAAGAATGGAAAAGCGAAATGTTCGACTGAGCTTCATAAAAGGTGGAAAGTCAGATGGAATTCTTCGACCGAAGGAGCAGTTCCCAGATGTTTTATACCTGATGTTAAATTCACTACCTCACAAAGTAATCAGTTTTGGTTCTGCCCACATCGTACGTTCTAACTGGTCACGGTTCTTTGAACCCTCGCCTTCTTCAATTCAATCTTGCAACGTCAGATATCTCTTTCTGCGACGCCTCCAACGACAGTCATGTCTTATTCTTCTGCCCAGTTTACCAAGATTTAAGACAAACATTATCTAGTACATAATTTCTCTCTTGGAAATGAAAGATAACTTAATGCAAATCAAATTTCTTTCTCAGCTCTGCAGGAATTTGCCACACAGGTTTTCAACATACGACGCGAATTTGATTTTGTTTTTATTATTTATTTAATTTTTGAAACGTAATTTTTTGTCCGTTAATTTTTTTTTCATAATTAGCATAATTGCGAATAATGCTAGTCCCATAGGAACGAGTTTTTTTTTTTTATGCCAGTCCCTTAGGGGGCAGGATTCGATTGTCTCCAGTTTATCAGTGACGGGATTTTAAATTGCTGGTACCCAGATATGGGAAATGCTGGCATCCATTGCTATTACGCTTTTTCTCCAGTGGATGCGAGATTCTTTGTGGTATTCACCAGCGTACGTGATTACAGGAGACTGCTGCACCCATAGGACTCCCACTTATTCCTATGGGTGCTGGAATTATTACATTTAGTTTAGTTCGTGTACAATTGGGCCCGCCTCCTCGTAGCGTGGACGGGTACTGAGAAGCAGCCATCCTGGTAACAAAGTGGCCAGGAATAGCTAAACGACATGATACATACACACTAGCAAACATAACTGGCCAGTGTACAGAGCCGTGTATGCATCACAGAGAACCATGGGGATGAACTAAAGTTTAGGGCGATCTTGCCTCAGGCCAAACATATGTCCACATGCAGGTTGAATTTCGATTAGTCAGAAAAGATGACTGTGTCCCATTGCTCTTTTATCCATGAAACATGTGTTTTACGCCAAGAAAATCGCTTCTTCCTGATTTGTTGGTTCAACAAAGGCTTCTTCTTCTTCTTGGGCCGATAGGCATGCAGACCACATTCCGAAAGCCGTCTTTGGATAGTTGGTGCACTTATTTCAACACCACTGAGTTCAGTTTTCGATGAGGAGCACTAGCATGGCGATTATGATGTTTCAAATATCGATCTCGGAAAGGCGTAGTCACTCTCTTATGGCCTGATCCAGGTCCTCTCTTCACATCACTGGTTTCACGCTTTCATTTCAGCACTGGGGATACTGTTGACTGATGGCAGCCTATTTTATCAAAGATAACACGCGTAAAAAGCTCTTCCTGGGACAGAGCAACACTGCACTTTTTTTCTTTTTTTTTTTTCTTGGTGTCAACTGAACAAATGGAGCCACGCATAAACCTCCGCAAAAGAGAATACTAATGAGCGTGTATAGCCTTCCAATGCCGTATTTATAGAAACGGACGATGCCATACCTTGCATTTACTGTCTGATGCAATAGAAACGTAATCTGACGCAATACCTTTGCTTTGCGACAAACAAAATTAGTATTTTGGTATTAGCAATGGCCATATGGTGCAAAGAAGCCGATGGCTTACGCTGCACCCACCAAAATAAATAAATAAATAATAAAATAAAATAAATAATAACAATAATAAAATATCAAAAAAATAAATAAATAAAATAATAAGAATAAAGTAGTAAAAATATAATAATTAATAAATAACAGAACAGGAAATGGACAACCTAAGTGCTACCTTCTCTCGTATAAGGTATGTTAGTGTCTAATGGCTCCTGGGATTTCTCCCATCTCAAATCTCTGGCCCCAATACATTGTATCGGGGCCAGAGATTTGAAGTGTGTGGGGGTCATGTGCTGTATATTGTGTTGTGCCCTTTGTTCCTCCGGTCTATTAGCCGCCGAGCCCCTAGTGGGACCCGACGTTACCACACCATGCCACGGGGAGACTGACCGAGTGTGCCACTATAGCTAGAGTACTCTGGCGGGTCCTGCCACCTACTTTCCTGGGATTTCAGTGGCTAGGACCAGATTTGAGAATGAGATGATCGCTGTTTCTTGAGCAACGGTTGTAATTTTAACCGAGAGTAGGGTTGTTCGCTGATAACTTGTTCTAGGGCCAAATAGGTCGGGCAGTAATTTTGATGTTTTTAGATTTAGACCTGTGGGGTATGTGTGTATATATATATAAAAAAAAAAAAAAACCTTCTCCCTTAAAGTAAAGTGTAAAGTGTGCTAAGGGTCGAATGGCACCAGGGGTTACCCCCATCTCCGCGTAGTTTACATTGTTGTGTGATACGGTTCACTGTAAAGGCCAGAGATTTAAAAGTATATGGATCTTGGGTTTGTGATGTCGTATACCTTGTTCTTCTGGTCATTTAGCCGCCAGACCCCTGCTGAGGCCCAACGTTCTCCCGTAAGTAATAATCCAGTTTACCTTTGAATTTCCCCAAACTGTCAGCCTCTACCACCCATGTAGGTAACTTATTCCTAATTTATAACTCGCCGGCTAAAATAACACCCCGCAATGGTCTAAACATCTTCCCCCGTAACTTGAAATTATGGCCCCTAGTTCTAGAATCATTTATAACCGTGAAAATGTCGTCCTCATCCATTTTGCTTATGCCCCTCACAGCCTTAAACGCCTCAATCAAGTCTCCTCTAAGGTGCCTAGTTCCCCAGCTCTGCAACCCACATATTCGAAGTCTTTCCTCATATGGACGTCCTTTTGTCGATCTCACCAGGAAAATTACTCGTCTGTAGACCCTTTCAACAAACACAATGTCTTTCTTTAAGTGTGGTCTCCATACTTGAACACAGTATTCCAAGTGTGGTCTAATAATAGCCTTATATAATGGGGATTATGACGTCCTTATCTCTACAAGCAAATGTTCGATAGATAATCGATAGGACGCCATGGGCCTTCCTTGCAACCTGTCTACAATGCTCGGAGAACTTCATGTCTGACTGGCTTTGACTCAACTCCACCAAGTGTATAAGTTATTCTTGGGGTTACTGTTCCCCTGGTGCAATACCTTTTACACTTTGCTAGATTAAAGCATAGCTGCCATTTTTCTGAACATCCGTGAAATCTAACTAGGTCATTCTGAAGATGCTCTGCTTGGCGGCGATCATTAACTACTCTGCAGATCTTTTACATAATCTGCATTAGACATCACACCCTCTATCCCTTTATCGATATCATTTATGAAAATCAAAAACAAAAGTGGTCCTAATACTGCTCTTTGGGGAATCCCACTTCTTACATCAACCCAATCACAACCCTCTGCCTCCTGCCCTGAAGCCATTCAGCTATCCATCTAAGGATTTTCCCTGTGATTCCAACCTGTTCCAGCTTCTAAAGTAACCGCACATGTGGGACTGAGTCGAACGCTTTGCTGAAATCCAAATAAACAATGTTAAAATTATTCCCAAAATCCTTGGGACTTTGTCACGCTGTCAAAATAGCTAACCAGATTAGTTAAACATGATTTATTTTACAAAACCATGCTGTGAATATCCTTTAGAATTCCATTTCTATTTAAATGATTCTGAATTCCACACTTGATCATTGTCTCCATGATTTTCCCTACTACTGCAGTTAGACTAACCGGCTGGTAATTTCCCACTTCACTCTTAGAACCGCCGTTATGTATTGGAGGCACTTTTTCAATCCAACGGAATCATTCCCTAGTCCAGCGATGCTCGCATAATTAGCCTCAATGGTTCAATGCACTCACTTGCCACCTTCCTTAAGATTATAAATCATCAACGCAGGAGCCTTACTGGCCTGTAGATTCGAACGTTTTTTCATTAAACGAACCAGTGAAATTTCAACATCATTAATTACATTTTTTCAGCTTCAATCCCATAATTTCTCATTGGTGTAATTTTCTTCTGTAGTCAAATGACTGTAATCAAACAATATCTTACGCGTTTCACTGCAAATGTTACTTTTTTTAAGGTGATGCAGTTTTTTGTCCGCCACTGTACATTGTTTTGTCTCTTGTTTTAATTAATGATACCTTCAGATACTTCAATGACATTTAGTTCATAGTCTTTCTTTGCACTATCGTGTTAGTGATCACGTCAGTGATATTGTTTTTCTTACAATTTATGCAACCACTTTAATTCTGGTCCTCTTGAAGCCATCAGGTTATATTATTTCAGTTTTACGTCGTCAATTTTGAATATTTAAATGTACGCAATATACAGGGCAATAGCGTTAAAAATTATTGAATTTACATCAGTTATTTGTTTCTAACTGTATTTTTGGTATTTTTGGTTCTTTCCATTCCTCAGGTGTTATGACTCTCGTGTAAATGGTGTCCTTAATGGTTTCCTCAAGTTAATTATTAATTTTGGTGTCTAATTCCTCTGCATCCGTTCTCACACTGTGTCCACACTGCGTACACGTTATCTCAGTTCTTTTCATCTTTCCATTATTTAGCCAGAAAATGATTTTTTCGTTCATCATGGATGTGAATGGGATTGCTGCAGCAATTGCCTTCCAGATTTCCGAAGCGATGGTCCAATTATCATTAAGTGGTCAATGGTTTCCGGCATGCTGCAGAAGTTACAATTTGCAGTTGATTTCTTGGTATTCCTTCGCCAACAATCCATGGTTCTTGATTCAAGGTGATTCCTTCAGCCAAGTTCCTGCGCCTCTTTCCAGGAAATCAACGATGAACACTCCTTCTGCATCCCAGAAGACAGATGCCGTGACTTTCCCAGCAGACTTCTGCGCTTGAAATATTTTAGGAGGGGGGAGCAGAGGGACTTCCAGTGTTTCGATTGATATTTTGTTTCAGCCTCGGAGTGGTGCACCCATGTTTCGTCCGTAGTTATGCTCTGCTTCCAGAACTGCGCTTCAAAATGCTGCGCAATCTTATAACAACGTCTCACTCTTTCTCGTGATCTGCATTCAGCGCTTTAGGGACACGCTTCGAAGAAATCTTCATTCCTAAAATACCCACAATATCGTGAGTTCGCTCCTGTGCGATGTTGAATGTTGTCTCAATATGCTCAATGTCATTACGCGTCTTGCAAAATCATGTGAGGAATGACATCCACATTTGCAGATCTCGATATGGTAACAAGTCTCCCATAGAGGGGTGAGATATGTTGATTGGGCTGGCCAGAACTAGGAAAAGTCTCTACAAATGATTTTCAAATGAACGCAGCAGTTCCTTCACTTGTCGACCAACGTTTGTAGGGTCACATCTTGCATGAAAACACTTCGGTCTCCAAGCATTGCCTTTCTTGCAGAGCGAGAATAATGGATCTCTTAGAAGAGCGCAGTACCGGGCCCTAGTTACTGTACACCTTACAGGTCATGAGGTGTATACTTTTCTAAGAAAAATGGTCCGATTATAAACTCTGCTGTGACTTCACACCATACTTTACATCATCCCTAAACATTTTATAGTCACAAAAAAAAAAAGGTTAATTTTACGTTTATTGAATTCAACAGTTAAATGAAGATCTAAGAACACTGTATTCTAGTAGGCCACATTATCCATTATTTCTTAATAAATCAGAAAGTACAAGCTGTATTTAGGATATATTGATTTTAGTCTGTTTTTTTATACTTCATTTTCAAATTGAATCCAAATTATTCAGTGGGCAGCACACCTCAAATAAATGAGGATTTAAAAAGCAAAATGTGTAAATTTAAAGAAGATAATATAGCAGCTTAATTTGTGTACGACTACGTTACCCTGAGACGAGGGGGGGGGGTTAGTCATGTAGAGGCAGATTATGAGAAATCTTTGTCTAAATGTGCAAGATGCCGTTCTGTTGCCTTTTATGCCACCAACTGAGGACGTAGAAGAAAGGGAACTTTAGACTCTCTCTCTCTCTCTCTCTCTCTCTCTCTCTCTCTCTCTCTCTCTAACTGATCCAGGGAACGTTTATACCAAATTGTGTTTTCAGCGTTAATTTCTCCAAAAGGTTTAAATTTCTGGGCTGCACTGAGGTGCTCACGCTTTCTCTTTCGTCAGTTTTCTTAGGACAATGCCGCTGTGAACCGTGAGTTCCCGGTTTTCCCTATCTTATGTAATTTCCTCTGGCGCCGATTAATTTATTTTTCGTCCGTTAAATCCGAAGTCTGTAAAATCCAGGGTCTCCAATACGTTCATTGCAGTTTATAAACCTGAATGACTTGATCTGACCATTCTATAATTCTAGTGACATTTAACTACTTCATTACAGAATTCTCAAAATGTTGGTCTTGCAGCTGCGCATTTAGCGCTTGGACAATCACAGTTATCCAAAGATTAAAAGCAGCAGATCACCAAAAGCGAGTACCCTACTGCACCCTGTTTCAACGGTCATCACTGAAAACATCTATGGTATTCTGGATGTTACATTCTTCACTGATGAGACGTGGTTCCCTTTGTCAGGGTACGTGAATGCTGAAAACACCCCATTATGGACATCCGAAAATCCAAAAGCTTTTCCAAAAAATTGATGGACACCAGGTCAGCAGTGTCCTTCTACTTTTTCTGCTTTCAGGAAAGAAAGTCCGACGAAGTATTTGAGATAGTTTCTTACAACCGATTCTTTTTCCTTATATTTGTATTTTGCTTCATGAACTGTGATTGAGATAAAACGTATAGTGTAAAGTGTAAAGTGTGTTTAGGGTCAAACGGCACCAGGGGTTTCCCCCATCTCCGCGTTGCTTTCATTGTGAGTGAACCAGTTCGCTGGGAAATGCCAGAGATTTAAAAGTATATGGATATTGTACATGTGTAGTGTCGTGTACCGTTGTTCATCTGGTCATTTAGCCGCTGGACCCCTACTGAGGCCCAACGTTGCCCCACTTTCGCCCCGTGGAGGCAGACCAGGAAACACCAGTAGACTAAGATTTACTCTGGCAGGTCCTGCCGCTTAATTTCCTGAGATTTCGGCGGCTAGGACCTAAAAAAAAAAAAAAAAAAAATCCATTAGGTCAGTGACGGTGCACACACATATATACACACATGTACAATTACATACACGTGTATACATACACATATGCGTTGGCGTGGGGTATGATCGCTAAGGTTGTTATGCCGAATTCAGGCTCAAAGGATTTTTGGCACGTTAATTTTTGTTGTGTGGGGCTTTCGTTAGCGTAAAGACAGAAGTGGGGGGAGACAGAAGACTGGGGGGGGTGAGAGACAGAAATATGGGACCAATAGAGTAGGTAGCCCCAATTTTCAGTGAGGCATGCCCATGCCCCACCAGAGTAGAAGATGTAGGGTGGCGAGAAGGGGAGGGAGCAAAGGTCGTCCCCTCCCCCCTCCCAAGGATGTGGGAATAAAAGGTGAAGGGAGCTAGAGTGCCCTCTTCAGGTCGCCATCAGTCTGTTGGCAGTTATGCTGCTTTTTGTCTCTTCTCTGTTTTCAATGTCACTCATGGGGTAATCCCCGTCCTAACTTCTCTTCCAGTTGTCAGCGTTCCATTTGGTCGAGTCTGGTGTCCCGAGAATTTCGATTTTCTGTTTCATCTGGTAGCGTTTCTTGTCAGTCTCTGTGTTGATTGCTGTAGATTGCAATTAGCATTTTCCTCCTGGGGAATAGATCCTGCGCGAAGAGGGAGAGCGCCCTGTATTCTTCCTCTGAGTCCAGGAAGTGAGACTCCAATCCCTTCGGAAGGTATCTGATTCTTGTTATGAGAATCCCTCTGAGGTCCTCATATTGTGGACATTCATAAGCTATGTGGCTCCAGCTTTCGCTCTCTCCACATGTACAGCTGGGATCTTCGGTGAGACCCAGCCCGAAGAGCTTTTCATTGTAAGGGCCATGTCCTGTTAACAGTGTTGTCATGTGGTACCCTGGGAAGTACCACACCGGTTGTTTTGGATATATCTTTCGGATGTCCGGTAGGAATTTTTTTGTCACTTCTCCCTTGGTGGTCTCAGTCCACCTTCTCTGCCAAAGGTTTAGGAGGTGGGTCTGTAACCTGACTTTTTCATTCTTTAGGCTGTTCGCCGGATCAGTCGTGTAGCCCTGATGGGTGGCAGCCACTCCCCCTGGACAGCAGGAACAGCAACCCTGCCTGGATAACCTCTAGATCCATGGGGAGCACTCCAGCAAGCACCTGTAGTGCTGGGGTGCTTACTGTGCTGCAAGCTCTCGTTGTTGTGAGTAATATGGTCCTTTGGATCGTTTCAAGTGTTCTTCTGTTCACAACCAGTGCCGCTTTGGGAAACCACACCGCTGCTGCATAGGTGATTGCTGGTAGGAAAGTTGTTTTGTAGTATATTGACAGGGTTCTCTTTTTGAGACCCCAGTCTTTCTTTGTGATCCTGGCTACCATCCCAGAGTAGCCCCTGATTTTTCTCTGGATGTATTTCAGGTGCTGCTGGAAAGACAAGTTATTATCCAGGATTACGCCTAAGTACTTTAGCTCGCTCGCGAATTTTATGGTGACATTTTCAATTTTTATTTGCGGGGGCCGCCTCAATTGTAGTTTCCCTCTGAGGAGGATTGATGAGGTTTTTTCTGGTGAAATTCTTAATTGGTTTTTGGAAGCCCATTGTTGTAGCTGCTGTAGTGCCCGGTTTGCCAACACCTCCAGTTGGGCCCTGGAGTCTGCCTCCACTGTCAAGGTAAGGTCATCTGCGAACGCATGCGCTCCCACGGGTCCCAGGTCCATTTCTAGGAACTCATCGAGGACAATGTTCCACAGGAGTGGCCCCAGAACCGACCCCTGCGGACATCCTCTGTGCACCTCTCTCGTAAGTTTCTGGTACTGCACGTTTATCTCCACTATTCTTTGGGTTAGATAACTTTCGATGACTTTATACAAGTTTATGGGCACTCGGGCCTTCCTCAGCCTCGCCAGGACGCTTGGCCACCAAAGTGAGTTAAACGCCCCGGCAAAATCAACGGAGATGAGCAGCAAGTACTTCTGTCTGCAGTCTTGCACTATCTTGAGCAGGTTCCCCAGTGCATCCACAGTTGAGGTCCCCGGTCTGAAGCCATACTGGTTTGCGGATTGGAGGCCTGCTGTTTCATAGTGATTTGTTATTCTTTTATGGAGCAATCTTTCAAACAGCTTGCTGGCCACTGGGAGCAGTGCGATCGGTCGATAGGCCTCGGGGTTTTCTGGATTCTTTGTAGGATTTTTTAGTATTAATTTTAGGTTAGCTATTTTCCATGTAGTTGGGAATAGACCGGTTTCTAAGCATCTATTGTATAATGTGAGGAGTAATTGTGGCTGAAATTCCACTGTTTTCTTCAATATTTCGGGCTCAATGAGATCAAGGCCTGGGCATTTCTTGTTTCTGATTCGACGTGCAGCCTCGCCGAGTTCATCCAGGGTAAAGGGGGGTTCTATCTCTTGACTGTTGTAGTTGTTGTTGTTTTCACATATGTGTTGCTGTGCTGGTAAAATTGGCATTTCTAGTTTTAGGAATATTGCATCTAGGATGTTATTTATCGACTGCTCCCAAGTGGTGGTAAGATTTCCATGCTGGGTCCTGGTGGTAGCAATCACCTCCCCCCTGGGAAGCTTATTGGTAGTTACCTTATAGACTACTCCCCAGGGGTCAGTGTTTCCAGTTGTGGAGACTAGGCGCTCCCAAGCTTGTCTTTTGCTTTTCTTGATGGCTTCGGTGTATTGGTTTCTGACTTGTTTATATCTCTGTCTTAATGCTTCGACTTCATTTGCTGGCCATGTTCTTCGGGCTCTTTGAAAGTCTTTTCTTTCTTTCATCATTCTCCGTCGGAGGGCTGCAATCTCCCGAGTCCACCAAGGGACCGCTCCCATTTGAGGGTGTTTTTTCCTGATGGTTTGATTGCTTATATCAATTATCAGTTCCGTGGTTGCCTTCTGTAGGTCATGTGGGTTGTTTCGTGGGTCCAGGGACGGCGGTTTGTTATGAATCGCTGTAGTTAAAAGCTCCTTGTATTTCGGCCAGTTTGCCTTGGCGACAGCGTATCTGTGGCGTATTTGCTTTACTATTTTTTCCCTTGTCAGTGCTCTAGTTATTTTGCAGGTAATGACTCGGTGGTCCGAGGTGGTCCACGCTTCCTCCACCCTCCAGTCGGCTACGTGGTTTGCCAGGTTTCTAGTTGCCAGGGAGATATCTATAGTGGCCTCCCAGAGGGTGTTGCAGTATGTTGGTAACTGGTGCGGCTGGTTCAATACTGTGAACTGCGAACCCAGTATGAAATCCTCGAGCTGTTGCCCGTTTGCAGTTCCCCTTCGGTCAGCAGTGGCACTATGCCATAGCGGGGAGCGACAGTTGACGTCCGCTCCTATAATTATTTTTTCGTTTGGTAGGGTGTTCTGGAGGTGACGTAAGTAGCTAATTGTGGTCTCCATTTCCTGTCCCGGCCTGCTGTAGAGGGCCACAACATAAAGGGAGCCCAGTGCTGTGATAATCTGGGCACAAGCAGCCCAGGCCGTACAGAGTTGGGTTATTTTGGTTGCGGTTATGTTTGCATTTCTGATTAGAACCGCTGCCCATGGGGTGTCCTCTTCAGTATGGATTACCTTATATCGGAGTGGGTACCTCGCTACCCGCCCTGCGTGGACGTACGGCTCTTGCAGAATAATTACGTCTATATTTTCCTCGTCAGCCTTGACCCTGATTTGGTCTGCCACTGCTTTGGCTCGCTGTGCATTTATTTGTATTATTTTGATCATTGTTTTATTATATTCTTTAGTTCTTGTCCCCATAGTTGATTCTATTTTGGTAGTTGCTCTTGGCTTTGAGATAGGTCGGGCAATTGGGGTCCCTGATTGAGTGGGTATGATCCAGCTTCATGGACTTGCAGTTTGCGCAGGCAGCTTCTTTGTCTTTGTGCGGACAATCCTTAAATCCGTGTCCCTTCTCGGTGCAATGTCCGCACGTTGGGACCGTTTGGGAGCATACATGGGAGGAGTGGCCGAACTTGCAGCATCTAAAACATTTGGGAACTGCCACTCGTTCCCGAAAGTGATAGCTGCCCCATTCTATGTATACTCTTGTCCTATCTTTTAGGACTTGCCATGCCTCTGGGCTGAGTTCAACGCTCCAAAGTGTGGCAGACAATACTCCTCCTTGCGGGACACCTTTATCAACCTCATACGTTGCGCACATGTTTTCGTTTGTCACCGCAATTTGTCTGCGCCGAAGAGTGCACTTTAATAAATGGAGGGCATTTCCTGTAATGTGAAAGTAGTCCCGCAGAATGACTATGAGAGCTGAGATGGATATGTTATCATACGCGGATGCCACATCTAAAAAGACTACGTCCACCTGCTGCTTACTGTTTAGTGCTTGCTGGATCCTTAGCAGTGTCCCCATGAGGTTGGTGATGGTCGATCTCTGCGGAAGTACTGAGTGCAGGTATTCTGGCCTGTGCTTGAAGAAATGCTCGATGATGGTGTGTAGGATTGTTTTTTCAAAGATTTTTTGCAATGAGCATCCGATAGCGATTGGTCTGAAGTCTTTTACAGATTTTGGGTTTTTTATTTTGGGGATAGGTTTTACAAAGTACCTTTTCCACAGCTTCGGGAAGTTCTCCTCCATCAAAATTCTCTGGAATATGTGCAGTAGAACATCGATGATGTAACAGCTACAGATTTTGATCATAAATAGTGGGAAATTATCTGGCCCAATCGTTGCTTTATTTGGGAGGCTGTTGATTGCACTTTTTAAGTTGTCTCTGCTAATACTGATTTCCTTTAGATGTTCATTGTTAGTGACAATCCGATTACTATTGATAGATTCCTTAAACCCCTTGATTACATCTTGTATCCTGTTATTGTTTGCTTCGCTGTCAATTTGGTTTTCCTTGAGGGGTGTTCCGAAAGTGGCTTCGGGCCATTCTTTAAAGTATGCCTCAGTCATTTTATGCGCGAGGTTTTTTTTGCTGACAATTCTTTTGCCTTTTTTTAGTTTTGCTTTAGCCATATCTATGTGTGCCCGTTTCTTCTCCTTCATGAACCGTGCTCTTTCATGTTTGTACCGGGTGTGGTCCTCTGGATGCCTAGTTCTTTTCCATTTCCTGAACAATTTTTGCTTATTTTTGAAGATTGCTTTCAACTGTGAGTTGAACCAGCGCTTTGCCCTGTCTGATAATTTAATTTCCTTAGATGCTCCTTCTTCAGCCATATGCATGAGTGATTGTGAGAGCGCTGATAAGGCATCATCAGTGCCCAAAAGGTATACGTTTTGCCAATTATATGCCATCAGATGTTTCAGAATGACGTCACTTTTAATATATTTTGATGAGAAAAGTATCTTTGTATCGCTTTTTGGATGCGGACCAGTTTGGCGGATGTCCCGGATTCTTCTTAAAGTGGCTTCACACGTGAGCGGTTGGTGATCCGAAGTGAATTTCATGTAGCTATTCCTCAACTTTATATCTGGGGTATTGTAGTATATGAGATCTAGGCACTGAGTTCCTCTTGTTGCTGGTGTTTTCAATTGGATCTTGTTTAAAGCATTCATTGTATCGTCCAACTCGCTTTTTGCCTCCCGATGTTTTGGTAGTGGCATATTGAGGTCCCCCATTATGATTGTGTCTGTGTTCGTGCTCAGATTTGAGGTGAGCCACGTAAGAAGCTCGGCTCTGTTTTCTTTAGTGTGCTCCGGTGGTAGGTATATTACGCCTAATTGCAATCTCCTCGTTTCCGTACTAAGAGTGGCAATGATAGCCTTCTTTTCATTTATCTTCTTTTCATTTACACATTTTGCTTTTTAAATCTTCATTTATTTGAGGTGTGCTGCCCACTGAATAATTTGGATTTAAGTTGAAAATGAAGTATAAAAAACAAACTAAAATCAAAATATCCTAAATACAGCTTGTACCTTCAGATTTATTAAGAAATAATGGATAATGTGGGCTACTAGAATACAGTGTTGTTAGATCTTCATTTAACCGTTGAATTCAATAAATGTAAAATTAACTTTTTTTTTTGTGAATATAAAATGTTTACGGATGATATAAAGTATGATGTGAATTCACAGCAGAGTTTATAATCGGACAATTTTTCTTTGAAGAGTATACACCTCATGACCTGTCAGGTGTACAGTAACTAGGGCACGGTACTGCGCTCTTCTAAGAGATCCACTATTCCCGCTCTGCAAGAAAGGCAATGCTTGGAGACCGAAGTGTTTTCATGCAAGATGTGACCCTCCTCACGTTGGTCGACAAGTGAAGGAACTGCTGCGTTCATTCGAAAATCATTTGTAGAGACTTTCCTTAGTTCTGGCCAGCCCTTTCAGCAGATCTCAATCCCGCTGTGGGAGACGTGTTACCATATCGAGGTCTGCAAATGTGGATGTCATTCCTGACCTAATTTTGTAAGACGCGTAATGACATTGAGCATATCGAGACAACATTCAACATCGCACAGGAGCGAGCTCACGATATAGTGAGTATTTTAGGAATGAAGATTTCTTCGAAGTGTGTCCCTAAAGCGCTGAATCCAGATCATGAGAAAGAGTGAGATGTTGTTATAAGATTGCGCAGCATTTTGAAGCAGAGCATCACTACGGACGAAACATGGGTGAACCACTTCGAGGCTGAAACAAAAGAACAATCGAAACATTGAAAGTCCCTCTGCTCCCCCCTCCTAAAATATTTCAAGCGCAGAAGTCTGCTGGGAAAGTCACGGCATCTGTCTTCTGGGATGCAGAAGGAGTGTTCATCGTTGATTTCCTGGAACGAGGTGCACGAACTTGGCTAAAGGAATCACCTTGAATCAAGAACATGCACCACATCGGCGCACTCAGGATTTGAGACTCAGGTGACATTGCGACACTGTGGATTCGCACTATTGCAGCGTCCACCATGCACTCGAGTTTGAATTAAAAATATCTTGACCTTAGAACGAAGGTACTCCAATCGCTGGGTATCACAACATTTCGACCTGAACGTCACTTTATCGCATCCAAAGAAGCCTTCCAAACCTTAACCTCATACAATAAAACTACCTTCGAACGCCGCACCTTTCAAACGCAAATATTACAAACACAATGAATGTAACTAATTTCGTCACTTAACTTCTACGTCCCCAGATACAGTATTCCATCCTTAAACCATGCCTCTTACCACATGCGCTCTTGCTCTCACCACCGTCTTTCTGCTTTGCTTCTTTTATGCTGGTTCGGCCAGATTGGATTGGCATCCTGCGCCTTTCACCTCAACTGCTTCGCTCGGCCGGTGCTCTAAAGCAAGAGCGTGCAACCAGTACATAATATGTAAGCCGATAGAATTCACAAAGAAAGCCTACAATTTGGATCTCATGTTATGAACCAATGCGAAGATCCACCATGTTTTATGATATTGAAGCTGGAGATCTTCGACTGGTGAATATGCACGTCAAAACACTAATAAATGAAGCCAAGATTGCAGAGAAAACTCACAAGTCTGAAAAAGGGTGGAGTCCATATGTGTTAATATTCCTAAAAAAACTGCTACTTATCTCATAGATTCGTCCATTCCCTAGAAGCAAAGATTAATAGAATACCCTCAATGTTCCGTGAAATTATAGAAGGATAGGAATACGTAAAAGACAGGATAGGACTAGACAATATACTGGAAACGAACAAAGAGCCACCTCCACCACAACACAGGGAAAGTCAAAGGGGGAACATAACATTACCATCCGTACTACACAAAGGCCGGAAACCATTGACCACTTAATGATAATTGCAGCATCGCTTCGGAAATCTGGAAGGCAATTGCTGCAGTAATCCAATTCACATCCATGATGAACGAAAAAATCATTTTCTGGCTAAATAATGGAAAGATGAAAAGAACTGAGATAATTATAATATTCGTTAACATGTACGCACTCTGGACACAGTGTGAGAACGGATGCAGAGGAATTAGACACCAAAATTAATAAATAACTTGAGGAAACCATTAAGGACACCATTTACACGAGGGCCATAACACCTGAAGAATGGAAAGAACCAAAAATACAATTAGAAACAAATAACTGATGTAAATTCAATAATTTTTAACGCTATTGCCCTGTATATTGCGTACATTTAAATATTCAAAATTGACGATGTAAAACTGAAATAATATAACCTGATGGCTTAAAGAGGACCAGAGTTAAAGTGGTCGCATAAATTGGAAGAAAAACAATATCTCTGACGTGATCACTAACACGATAGTGCAAAGAAAGGAGATCACTAGCACGATAGTGCAAAGGAAGACGAAGAACTAAATGTCATTGAAGTATCTGAAGGTATCATTAATTAAAACAAGAGAAACCAATGTACAATGGCGGACATAAAACTGCATCACCTTAAAAAAAAGTAAAATTTGTAGTGAAACGTATAAGATATTGTTTGATTACAGTTATTTGACTACAGAAGAAAATTACGCCAATGAGAAATTATGGGATTGAAGCTGAAAAAAATGTAATTAATGATGTTGAAATTTCACTGGTTCGTTTAATGAAAAAACGTTCGACTTTGAAAGAGGGATGATAGTGGGTGCCCGACGCATGGGTCACTATCTCGGAGGTGGTACAGAAATTGCAGTGTCCCCATTAGATAATATCAAAGGTGCATCGGGAATGCGCCATATCCGGATTAACATCTCATCGTGGGCAGCGCTGTGGGCTGAGAAAAGTGGTGGATGAACGTGGCTGTCGTCTTCTCTCTGGCATCTTCTCAGCCAACCGGAGAGTGACAGTGGCACCAATCATTGCCGACTTCAACAAGGTAGGTGAAGAAACATCTCCACGAAGACCATCAAGCGTTCTTTAGCCGAAATCGGTTATGGGAGCGGAAATTCACCAGAGTCCCATTGCTAACACCATGACACAGGATTGGACGCCTCAACTGATCGAAAGAACATCGGCACTGGATCTTGGATGACTGAAGACGGGTTTCCTGGTCCGATGACTCTTGTTTCCAGTTATTGCGAGGGGACGGGACGGTGTGTATCACGCTGAAACTGCACGAAGCTATGCACCCATCATGCCAACAACTGTTCAGACAAGCACGGTAATGGTATGAGGTGTGTTCAACTGGCGCATGTTGTGATTTATGGTAAGTCCAGAGGCAGTGGATCCCAATCTTTTCTCACTGAAACCACACTTTAAGTTAAAAGACGAATATTATCTGCACACCAAATAGTGATTGCCATTGAACTCAATGGAATTCTTCGTAATCTTATGGCACACTTGAAAAGGGTCTCAGCACACAGTATGGGAACCACTGAGACTCTAGATGTGTTTCTGAACGGTCCTGATTGTGTTTCTATCCTTCCAGTCCGACCATATGCATCCCTTCGTGATCATCGTGCACCTACAAGGCAATGGACTCTCCAGCAAGATAATGTATTTCCCATAGAGCAATGGTCTCTCCAGAAAGACAATGTTCTTCCCATAGAGCCGTCGTGACAAGGACATGTTTCGAAGATCATTCTGCAGATTTTACCACTATTGAATGGCCTCCCCGTTCACCGGACATGAGCCCTGTGGAGCATTTTGGAATGCTGTCGAATGATCCGTTCAAGCTTTGGATCCTCCACCCAGGAATGAGGCGCCTCCGTAGCCAGGTGGGAAGGGGCAGCAGTGCGTAGCACACGCTTTTTGATTAGACCTGGGTTCGAGCCCGTCACCACCAAATACGGAAAGGATAGGGAATGATCAACGCATATCCTGGAGCAATATGGCCGTAGCTGCTAATGCTCCTAAAAAAACACCCAACAACCCAGGAATGCGACGGAATTATGGACAGTGGTGCAGAATGCTTGGATGGAAATAACTGTGGAAAGCTTTCGTGGACTCGATGCCTCGCCGTGTGACTACCCTTATCAGGGCGAAAGGTGGGCTTGCCCATTATTAGGTATTATCCCATGATTTCTGTCCACCCAGTATATGCATTGGTATAATATTTATCAAAGTAACAGTATGAACGGTTCCACTTGATCGTATTGACCTGCTATAAGCGTTGGTCACGATTTTTTTTTTTTTTTTATCTACTTAATGTATTTATAAAGAATATATGAAATATTTAATAAATTTTAGGAATATTACAAAAGTAACTATACTTTAACTTTGTAATAATTATTATTAATGAAATGTTTTAAGCCCTTTTAGAATATATTTAAAATTATTATTTAAAGTTCGAATTCTTGAATTACCCCTATTTATTCGCAACATATATCATTATTAGAAGAGGCAAGGCTGAAGTAAGCATTTGGCTCAATCAACCGCTTCCGACGCTTTCTTTTCATAGTGTATTAAATTAATACAAAAAAAATAAGAGGAAAAAGAAAGACACTTCAAGAATAAAATAAAGGAAGAACAATGGAAAAAACATTAGAAGGAAGAATTGGAAAAGGAATTGAAAGCTGTAGGAATGGATGGTATAAATGCAGAACTGATCAAGTATGGAGGAAGTTTTTTAAAAAGACAGGATACTAAATTTATTTAATAAATGTTGGGAACAGTATAAAGTGGAATGGAAGATAGCAAAAAAATATTTAAAAAAGGAAATAGAAATGATACAAACAATTAGAGGGATTAGCGTACTATATACAGTACTGTATATAAAATGTATAGCAAAATAATAGAATTATCTCTGATGAAATATTAACAGAACAGGCAGAATTCATAAAAGGAAGTCATGTACAGATAATATATTTATATTAAAACAAATAAGAGAAAAACGAAAAGAGTTTAATTTAGAAACGCATTTAGCATTTATAAATTATGGAAAAGTATTTGATCGAGTAAACAGACAAAAACTAAGGAACATATTGAGTAATAAAGGATACCCAAAAGCATCTTACAAAAATAATAGTTTATATCAAGGAACGAAAATTTTAATAGATACAGTTAATAAATTAACAGACAGTATATCGAGGATATGATATGTAAATGGAATGAAGAAATTAATACAGGTATATATTTAAATACACTGTTATTTGCAGATTATCAGGTAATTATTCAAGATAGTGAAGATAATTTACAAAAAGCAGTATTTAAGTAAAACCAAATAACAGGAGAATAAAAAGTTAAAATATGAACAACGAAAACTAGAACAAAGGCTTTTAAGTGAAAAAATACGGCGAGAACAAATATAGTTATAAACAATAAAATATTAGAACAAGTTAAACATTTTAAATATCTAGGATGTGATATAACATATGATGTAGAAGAAGATATGAACCAGAAATTGGCGAAATTTCAAAATATATGTGGAACAATAAAAAGAACTCTGGCTAAGAAAACAAGGAGAGAAACAGAAATGAAAATTTTACGAAGTAAATGGCAATACCAACACTTGTTTACGGTTCTGAAACATGGATACCAAAACAAAGAGACATTAAGACGAAACAAGGGGTATTAACATAACAAGGATTTATTTACCATTTGTACAACAATTATTTACATATTCTAAATTATTCATGATTATCATAATCTTACAGCACAGTAATTATACATGAAATGGTGTCCTCCCTTAATCACCCTTAAGCAATTCATAAACTTCCACTATGTTTTTAATACAAAATCTTAAATATTCTATCCTATACCACTTTTATATGGTCAAATATATATATATATAATGAAAAAATAAAGAATTAATTTTAGCAGCGGGAAAGATAGCTGTTCCACTGCAAGCAACTAGGACTAGGCCGGCTATTAGGATTGAAATGGAAAGACTAACTAATTTTATTGAAGATAATATCCAATGCAGAATTCAGTAAGTTAAATATTATAAATAATAAAAAGAGAGAGAGATTAGCGAATATGATGATCAGAAGAAAACTCACCAAAAAAAAAATTGGAACCATTTAAAACTAGTAAGGGGTGGTTGAATAGATTTAAAATCCAGGGAGAAGCCGCAAGTGCAGATCGAGGAGCCGAAACTTTCAAAAAAGAACTTGTTAAAATTATTGAAGAGGGGTATTGTGTATTATACTTATCAACAAGTTTATAACATAGATGAAGCAGGACTTTTCTGTAAACGAATGCCTAAAAGAAGTTTCATATTGAAAGAAGAAAAAAACTTGCCAGGTTTCAAAGCACCGAAGGATCGGTTGACTTTATTGTTGGGTGGTAATTAAACTGCGGGGGATTTAAAATTAATACCCCTTTTAGTTTATTTGGAAGAGGGCCAAAGTTCAACCCAAAATCGACACATTTTTCATAATTAAATTCATCGATTAAATTAAATCAATTTAGATCAATTAAATTCATGATTTTAATTGGAATTTTAAGTTTAATTTTGATACGTAAGTAGTTACCACATAATTATATACGTATGTAATTTATATGCATATTATATACAGAATATTTTATATGTAGAAATATTTGAATATTAAATATTTTTACCGACATTTGCGCATCTTTTCACTACCATTTGTTATTGATTAGGAAATATCCTATGGCACCGACCGCAACTCACAAATACATATGCTACCTTATGGGAATGCAGCGCTCGCTTAATGCGGATTCACTTAACGCTCTGTTTTTCCGGAACGCATTATCAGCGTTAAGCGGGGGCACCTGCCCTTCCAACATATACTGAATAACTCAAATTTCTACTGAATACAATTCACTCTGTTAATAGCAATTAGACAATTCATGATACCAACTCTTTCACTTTTAACACATTTCTTTAACTTACTACCAATACATCTAATCACAGATGAGTAACGTACTCACTCACTCACTCTCTTTCTATCTCTCTATTTCTATTACATCCTATTCCTATCCTTACAATATAGAAGTCATAACGTTACAATACTTCTCAAACTGTCCCGTCCAATTTTCTCCCATGGATTTCTTTACAACACCATTCTCGTTAGTAAAATTCTCTAAACTGACTTACTTCCCACTCTACCTGGAAGAGTAGTTGATTTCCGGTCCTTCACAAGTGCCTCCAGTCCGATTTCTTCTGCTGATCCGCTGGGCTTACGGCTCTTTTCTGCCTCCACATCGATCTTCCCACACTCAGGACTTTCTCCAGGTCATTCTGCCTTTCGTTATTACCTTTACCCACTAAACTATCATAATCGGACTTTCCGTACGCGTTTCCCGCACTCCAAAAATTTCTTTCCGCCACTCTCTCGCGCCTCTCCCCGGGATTCTCCTCCGGATCCTTTCCTTTCAGGTCTCTGCTGGCCCTCGCTATCGTCTGCTCTCTGCATTGCCTTTTTGTTTCAAACTCCCCTCCTTATTTTTCGTCCAATCATTTGGTAGTCCTCCGTCTCTCCTTAATTTCATTCGCTCATTTTTTTTTCTACGTCGTCCAGACCCGCGTCTGGTAGGTCGAGCTCCCTTCTTTGTCATGATAGCATCCGGGCACTACATCATCATCACTAGAATTTTAATCTGGGACTGTTCACTAACTTACCCTTCAGTCACGCTTCCTTTCGAGACACCGCCCTTGAAATTGTTGAGAGTGCCTTCCGTGTCGGCCCGTTTGTATTTGGTTTATCACTCGAACACGGTGTGCTCTCTGATCCCGGGTCATCCTTTTCTGATGGAGTCCGAAACCGTTCTAGGGTGTGGGCGTTCCTTTGTCCCCTGCTGCCATAAGTTCGGTAAAAACCCTACATTCTGTAAACAAGAATCGCATCAAAACTGGCCTTCCCATTGTACTGCCATTCGGTCAGTCCCCCTCCTGCTGCCACGCTAATCCGGTCCCTATTGAAAAGTACACAGCGCAAGCAAATCTGCTGAGTGCTTGTTTGTTTTAAACATTAGATATTTTCAAAAAAAAATGGTAAATTTCAATATCCTAAACATATGTGAGAATGGTTCCTACATGGTATTCTGCTAACTGCAATTATCTCTTGTGACGATGTAAATTTGTATTCTGTTTAAATGAAAATAATCTTTTGAGTGGTTCTTTCTGGAAAAGGTGTAAACAACCACTTTCATTACACTTTGAAGAGTTCATTTCCACTTAGCCATGAGGCTTGTTATTTGGTTTTTAGGACCATTAGCAACTAAGGCCATATTGCTGCGGGATATGCGGTGGTCATTCCCTGACCTTTCCACATCCTCCGTATTTGGTGGTGACGGGATCGAACGCCGGTCTAATCAAGAAGCGTGTGCTACGCACTGCTGCTCCTTCCCACCTGACTACGGAGGCGCCCATCTGCGATGCGGCGGCACCTGCAACGCAGACGCTGGAGTGGGCACCTGTGGCGGGCGGCCACAGGTGCCCACTACGCAACATAAACACTCCAAAATAAACCCTGCCAATTAAACCCCACACTGCATTGCCTCGTAATTAACGCTAAAAATGTTCACAAAAATTCACTATGACGTCACAACCGATACATTCAAAGCCGACATCTAACGGAGGAACGTCACCGCTCGCCAGGCATAACAACCTCAGTTCGCACCCCCCGACAATAAAAAAAAATAATCTGAAATTACAACTACCGCCATCTACCGAGAGAAAAACAAACAAATACCAGATATTATGAACCAATTTTTTACCACCCACCTCGGGAAAAGGTCAAGTTAAACGCGTGTACTGAAAAGCATTTCGTTCATACCGTATCCCGATACCTTATCTTATCTTATCTTCCTTCACGGATTGGGCGATCGGCCTGTTCCGATCTCGAAGAGGTCTGCCCATCTTTTCTTTTGTCTCCCTCTGTCTCTTTTTTTTCTTTTCCTCTATATGTGTAAGCTAATTTAGGCAATCTATTATCTTCCATTCTTTCTACATGTCGTTTCCATCTTTGTCTATATTCTATATTTTTTTCGTTAATTGAGTAAATCTTTAATTCCTTTCTAATATTTACGTTTCGTATTTTATCTAATTTTGTACATCCTTTAACATATCTTAAAAATTTCATTTCTGCAGCTTTTATTCTATTAATGTCTCTTTGTTTCGGTATCCATGTTTCAGAACCATAAAGAAGTGTTGTTACTTTGCCATTTACTTCGTAAAATTTTCATTTCTGTTTCTCTCCTTGTTTTCTTAGCCAGAGTTCTTTTTATTGTTCCACATATATTTTTTAATTTCGCCAATTTCTGGTTCATATCTTCTTCGACATCATACGTTATATAAATCCCAGATATTTAAAATGTTTAACTTGTTCTAATATTTTATTGTTTATAACTATATTTGTTCTCGCCGTATTTATTCACTTAAAAGCCATTTTTCTAGTTTTCGTTGTTCATATTTTAACTTTATATTCTTCTGTTATTTGGTTTAACTTAAATACTGCTTTTTGTAAATTATCTTCACTACCTTCAATAATCACTTGATAATTTAACATATATAGCTGTACTAATTTCTTCTTTCCATTTACATATCATATCCTCGATATATATGTTAAACAGCGTTGTTGACAAGCTACATCCCAGTCTAACTCCTCGATTTATTATTCTTTCTTCTGTTAATTTATTACCTGTATCTAATACTATTTTTGTAATATGCTTTGGGTGCTCAATATGTTCCAGAGTTTTTGTCTCTTTACTCGATTAAATGCTTTTTCATAATCAATAAATGCGTTTCTAAATTAAACTCTTTTCGTTTTTCTATTATTCGTTTTAATATAAATATATTATCTGTACATGACTTCCTTTTCTGAATTCTGCCTGTTCTTCTGTTAATATTTCATCGGAGATGATTCCATTATTTTGCTATACATTTTATATAATTTATTTTCGTTTTTAATTATTTCTCTTCCATTTCACTTCTACTTTATATCGTTCCACATTTAAGAAATGCCATATAACAGCTGTGTGAGCCAAATGCTTACTTCAGCTTTGCTTGTTGTAATAAAGATATATGTTGCGAATAAATAGGTGTAATCCAAGAATTCGAAATTTGTATAATAGTTTCTAAAATATCTTAAAAGGTTTAATTAATAATAATTATTACAAAATTAAAGTATAGTTATTTTTGTAATATTCCTAAAATTTATTAATTATTTCATCTATTCTTTATAAATACATTAAGTAGATAAAAAAAAAAAAAAAAAAATCGTGGACAACGCTTATAGCAGGTCAATACGATCAAGAGGAACCGTTCATACCATTACTTTGATAAATATTATACAATGCATATACTGAGTAGACAGAAATCATGAGATACCTACCTAATAATGGGCAAGCCCACCTTTCGCCCTGATAAGGGTAGTCACACGGCGAGGCATTGAGTCCACGAAACCTTTCCACGGTTATTTCCATCCAAGCATTCTGCACCACTGTCCATAATTCCGTCGCATTCCTGGGTGGAGGATCCAAAGATCGAAGAAACTATTTGATAGCATCCCAAAATGCTCCACAGGGTTCATTTCCGGTGAACGGGGATGCCATTCCATAGTGGTAAAATCTGCAGAATGATCTTCGAACCATGTCCTTGTCACCACGGCTCTATGGGAAGAACATTGTCTTTCTGAAGAGTCCATTGCCCTGTAGGTTCACGATGATCACGAAGGGATGCAGATGGCCGGTCTGGAAGGATAGAAACACAATCAGGACAGTTCAGAAATACATCTAGAGTCTCAGTGGTTCCCAACCGGTGTGCTGCGACCCTTTTCAAGTGTGCCGTAAGATTACGAAGAATTCCATTGAGTTCAATGGCAATCAATATTTGGTGTGCCGATAATATTCGTCTCTTAACTTAAAGTGTGGCTTCAGTGACAAAAGATTGGGAACCACTGGCTCTGGACTTACCAGAGATCACAACATGCGCCAGTTGAACACACTCCAGACCATTACCGTGCTTCCCTGTCCACCTGCCTGAACAGTTGTTGGCATGATGGGTGCACAGCTTCGTGAGGTTTCAGCGAGATACACACCGTCCCGTCCCGTCGAAATAAATCGAAACGAGAGTCATCGGACCAGGAAACCCATCTTCAATCATCCAGTGCCGATGTTCTTTCGCCCAGTTGAGGCGTCCAGTCCTGTGTCGTGGTGTTAGCAGTGGGACCCTGGTGAATTTGCGTTCCCATAACCGATTTAGGCTTATGAACGCCTGATGGTCTTCGTGGACATGTTTTTTCACCTACCTCTTTGAAGTCGGCAATGATTGGTGCCATTGTCACTCTCCGGTTGGCTCAGAAGATGCCAGAGCGAAGACGACAGCCACGTTCATCCATCACTTTTCTCCACCCACAGATGATAATGGGCACCCACTATCAATTCTCTTTCAAAGTCTGCTAACCCACGACGTTACCTGTGGCGCCTCCGTAGCCAGGTGGGCAGGAGCAGCAGTGCGTAGCACACGCTTCTTGATTAGACCGGGGTTCGAGCCCGTGACCACCAAATACGGAGGATGTGGAAAGGTCACGGAATGACCACCGCATATTCTCAGAGCAATATGGCCTTAGTTGTTAATGCTCCTAAAATCCAAAATAACAACAACAACAGTGTACCTACAGTGGCGGACAAAAAAAACTTCATCACTTGTGAATTTTGCAAATAATATGTTGTGCGCTGCATTGTGGGTTGCAGAAATGTTCAAAATGCATTTGTTACATGGGATATATATCTCTGTGAATGAAATCCAATAAAAAGACTCCACCTGATATATCTAATTGCAACAAATACATTCCCAAAAGGTAAAATGCTTAATTAATGGAAATCATAACAACCAAACACACATTTTATTGCATTTACGTGTACAAACTGAAATGACAAGTTAACGTAATAGTATTATGTACTGTAAATCAGCAAAAGGAGTCCTCAGTATTCTGTTGTTCCTTCTCGTTCTGCAATTGCAGCGAACTGGCATGGAGTTAATTAACTTCTGAATATATGATTGCCCAATTTCGTGGTACCGCACCCTTACAGTGCTCTCCTGCAGCTGAATCTTACTTTTTGGTTTTTTGAGCAATTTTAGACGACATTATATATCAGCAATTTTCAATAGGGTTCAAATGTGACTGTTGCCGGGCCAGTCCAACACTATAATGCCAGCATTTCTGAGGTATGACTGCACCTTAAGGGAGAAAAACATTGGTGTAAGTATCTTTTAAGCTTTGTGAGACAAGAAGACACACTCATCATTAACTCTAAACAGAAAAAAACTTACCAATTTTGCTGTATGGCAAGATGCTGAGTCCTGTGGGAAATTGCAGTTTCAGACATCTGTGTGGTGAACCCTAATAACGGGTTTGGGGCACTCTTCCAAGATAGCAGAGTAGGTTTCTGCATTCACCGTTCCGTTCTGGTTAGAATAATGGCAAAACCAGGTAAACCACCAAGTGATCCTAAATCACACAGGCTTATCGCTTTATAATTCCTCTTAGGCAAATTACTAGAAAAACTCGTGGCATACAGATGTAATAAACTTCTTTTGGTAAGCAATCTATCTTCCTCTCTCTCTTTAGTGTGGGTTTAAGCCTGGTTGTAGTTGTGACGATGCGCTTTTTGAATATACAAATGTACACTGGCAGTTTTCCGATTTGTCCTTTGATCCCACTGCCGATCCAAAGAATGGAAAAGCGAAATGTTCGACTGAGCTTCATAAAAGGTGGAAAGTCAGATGGAATTCTTCGACCGAAGGAGCAGTTCCCAGATGTTTTATACCTGATGTTAAATTCACTACCTCACAAAGTAATCAGTTTTGGTTCTGTTCACATCGTACATTCTAACTGGTCACGGTTCTTTGAACGCTCGTCTTCTTCAATTCAATCTTGCAACGTCAGATATGTTTCTGTGGCGCCTACAAAGACAGAAGTCATGTCTTATTCTTCTGCCCAGTTTACCAAGATTTAAGACAAACATTATCTAGTACAGTGCATAATTTCTCTCTTGGAAATGAAAGAAAACTTAATGCAAATCAAATTTCTTTCTCAGCTCTGCAGGAATTTGCCACACAGGCTTTCAACAGACGATGCGGATTTGACTTTGTTTTTATTTAATTTTTGAAACGTAATTTTTTGTACATTATTTTTTTTTTTCATAATTAGCATAATTGCGAATAATGCTAGTCCCATAGGAACGAGTTTTTTTTTTTATGCCAGTCCCTTAGGGGGCAGGATTCGATGGTCTCCAGTTTATCAGAGACGGGATTTTAAACTGCTTGTACCCAGATATGGGAAATGCTGGCATCCATTGCTATTACGCTGTTTCTCCAGTGGATGAGGGATTCTTTGTGGTATTCACCAGGGTACGTGATTACAGGACTACTGCACCTATAGGACTCCCACTTATTCCTATGGGTGCTGGAATTATTACATTTAGTTTAGTACGTGTACAACTGGGCCCGCCTCCTCGTAGCGTGGACGGGTACTGAGAAGCAGCCATCCTGGTACCAAAGTGGCCAGGAATAGCTAAACGACATGATACACACACACTAGCAAACATAACTGGCCAGTGTACAGAGCCGTGTATGCATCACAGAGAACCATGGGGATGAACTAAAGTTTAGGGCGATCTTGCCTCAGGCCAAACATATGTCCACATGCAGGTTGAATTTCGATTAGTCAGAAAAGATGACTGTGTCCCATTGCTCTTTTATCCATGACACATGTGTTTTAGGCCAAGAAAGTCGCTTCTTCCTGATTTGTTGGTTCAACAAAGGCTTCTTCTTCTTCTTGAGCCGATAGGCATGCAGACCACATTCCGAAAGCCGTCTTTGGATAGTTGGTGCACTTGTTTCAACACCACTGAGTTCAGTTTTCGATGAGGAGCACTAGCATGGCGATTAAGATGTTTCAAATATCGATCTCGGAAAGGCGTAGTCACTCTCGTACGGCCTGATCCAGGTCCTCTCTTCACATCACCGGTTTCACGCTTTGATTTCAGCACTGGGGATGCTGTTGACTGATGGCAGCCTCCGCAAAAGAGAATAGTAATGAGCGTGTATAGCCTTCCAACGCCGTATTTATAGAAACTACCGATGCCATACCTTGCATTTACTGTCTGATGCAATAGAAACGTAATCTGACGCAATACCTTTGCTTTGCGACAAACAAAATTAGTATTTTGGTATTAGCAATGGCCATATGGTGCAAAGAAGCCGATGGCTTACGCTGCATCCACCAAAATAAATAAATAAATAATAAAATAAAATAAATAATAACAATAATAAAATATCAAAAAAATAAATAAATAAAATAATAAGAATAAAGTAGTAATAAGAAGAAGAAAATTAAAAAATATAATAATTAATAAATAACAGAAAAGGAAATGGACAACCTAAGTGCTACCTTCTCTCGTATAAGGTATGTTAGTGTCTAATGGCTCCTGGGATTTCTCCCATCTCCGCGCGTGTACATTGTATCGGGGCCAGAGATTTGAAGTGTGTGGGGGTCATGTGCTGTATATTGTGTTGTGCCCTTTGTTCCTCCGGTCTATTAGCCGCCGAGCCCCTAGTGGGGGGACCCGACGTTACCACACCATGCCACGGGGAGGCTGACCGGGTGTACCACTGTAGCTAGAGTACTCTCCTGCCTCCCCGTGGCGGGGCCGGTAACCTGGGCGGTAAAGGCAAACCCGCAGGGCAAAAAGGAGCGATCATGGATAAAAATCATTATCCAAACTTATTAGAGCCTTTGAGCTCAAGAGCGGAAGATTCTAAACCTGACCATGACTCAAGTCAACCCAAAAGACTGCGAAGAGAAGCAGAATGTCATGACGATTGCCCAAACTTCCTGGTGATTCATTCCCTATCTGCCCAACCTGTGGGTAAGTTGTCACCATTCTTAATTCAGAAAATCTTGGAGTCAATTGCTAGATCACCAAACCAAAAATGGTTAAAATACTGCAATCCGGAGACCTTCTGATAGAAACAGCCACCTCCAAACATTCTGAGCGGCTGTTAAAAACAACAACATTTGGTGGGTTGACAGTAGAAATTACTCCCCAAAAAACACTAAATTCATCAAAAAGTGTCATCAGCGAGTGGGACCTAATTACAGTCTCCGAAGAAGAACTACTCCAAGAACTCATCAGTCAGAAAGTAGTAAATGTAAAACGGATCATGACGAAAAAAGATGGAAATCTTACTCCAACAAGATCCATCATTCTGACATTTAGCACTCCAGACTTACCATCCTCTATTAAAGATGGTTATTTAAACTGCCGGATTCGACCATATATCCCGAATCCTGTTCGTTGCTTTAAATGTCAGAAATACGGCCATTCCCAGCAGGCTTGTCGCGGGGAAGCCACATGTCCCATCTGTGGCTCTAAAGATCACACCTAAGCGGATTGGTCAGTCAAAACTCCTGTTTGTCCAAACTGCAAAGCAAGCCATCGAGCCTTTTCCAAAACTTGTGAGCTATGGATAACAGGAAAGAAAATATAGAAATACAAAATTGAAAATAAAGTCACTTTTCCTGAGGCACGTAGACAAGTTATGTCGACCATGCCTAGTGGTCGTTCTTATGCCGCTCGAACTAGAAACTTTGTTTCTACTGCAACTCAAACGGATGTATCAATTCCGCCTAACACCTCTCTAGCGAATTGGCTTAAAGTTACACTTTCAACCTCTAAAAAAGATAATCCTCCAAAAAAAAAATAGCGAAGCCACAAATACTCCAATCAGTATCCCTACTCATACCCCATTGGTCTCGATTGAAAAAGAACAATTAAAATCTCACTCATTCTCAAAAAGAATGGAAGCGCCTACCAATAATATGGATGTAGATGAGCTGCTATGTAATGAGGAGCCCATTCTAGAACTCCATGCAGATGACACCATGGATATTGGACGCCCCACATTCCCAAAAAAAGACCGGAAAAAATGTCCCACGAACAAAAAACAGTCAGACGAATCATCCTCAGCTAAATCTAAATAATGTATAACATCCTACAATGGAACTGCAGAGGACTAAGTAGTCATTCTGATGACTTAAGGGATTTACTAGCTCAATTCAATCCCATAGGTGTATGCCTACAGGAAACTTTCTTGTCACCCCAAATTTCACCAAAATTCTCAAATTATGTGATATACAGACGAGATAGGAGTTCAAACCCTGCTGCTCGTGGCGGAGTAGCTATTCTTGTTAACTCTGACATTCCATCCAGGCAGATCCAATTGAGAACCACTCTTGAAGTTGTCGCAGCTCGTATTGCAGATGGTATTTCAGTTACCATTGTTTCCATCTACATTTCACCATCTCTACCACTTCCGCATTCAGAACTTGACAGCTTGATTTCACAACTCCCAACTCCAATTTGTCTCTTTGGTGACTTTAATGGACATCATCCATTGTGGGGGTCTGCTACAATGGATAAAAGAGGCAAACTGGTGGAGAAATTCATGAACAATAATGATCTTAATTTATTAAATTCTGGATCTCCTACTTACATACACCTAGCAACAGGATCTGTTTCTGCAATAGACTTGTCAATTTGTTCACCCTCTGTCTTTCCAATCATGACATGGTCAGTATTAACTGATCCCTTTAACAGTGATCACTTTCCAATTATTTGCTCACTACAAACAAGAGTAACTCCGAATCCTGTTCAACGATCCAACTGGCAGTTTAAAAAGGCAAATTGAGAAGGATATTCTGCCCAAATACTCTTAGACAGATGTTATGTTCAAAGACAGCATATTGATGAAGTAAATACTTTTATAACCAATCAGATTCTCACTGCAGCTAATGCTTCCATTCCAAAATCCATGCCTTATCACATACACAGAAATAACTCGTGGAATACAGATTGTTTAATTGCCAAACAGGAAAAAAACCGTGCCTGGAATAATTTCCGCAAGTATCCCACCACTAGTAACCTAATTTCTTATAAAAGACTCAAAGCGAAAGCTAGACAAGTTAGGTGGAAAGCGAAACGGGATTCATTGATTGCTTTTGCCTCAACCATTACCAAAGACACGGATACACGGGTCACCTGGAAAAGAATACAGGCATTAAATGGCAAATTTTCTCGGCTGCCCTCTCCGATACTTCATTGGAGTAGCACACGCTTCTTGATTAGACCGGGGTTCGAGCCCGTCACCACCAAATACGAAGGATGCGGAAAGGTCATGAAATGACCACCGCATATCCCGGAGCAATATGGCCTTAGTTGCTAATGCTCCTAAAAATCAATAACAAACAAACAACAAACAACTTCATTGGAGAGGGAAAGACATTTCTACTCCTGAAGAAGTTGCAAATGCATTAGCAGAATCATTTGCAAAAATCTCAGCTTCTGCCACCTATGCGTCCACCTTTCAGAACATCAAAGCAGGTGCAGAACGGTATAAAATCAACTTCTTCACGCGCCGCTCACTGTCGTACAACCAACCGTTTACATTAATAGAACTTCAAGAATCATTAAACAGATCTTCCAATAGCGCTGCAGGTCCAGATGGAGTTCATTACATTATGCTAAAGCATTTACTTGATGAAGACTTGAGAACTCTATTAATTTTTTATAATCGGATCTTCACTGAAAATGCCTATCCTTCTTCATGGCTCCATTCGTTCGTCATCGCCTTAACAAAACCAGGAAAAGATCCTTCCTGTGTTGAAAATTACAGGCCAATATCTCTTACGAGCTGTATGGAAAAAAATTTTCGAAAGGATGGTTCATACTAGACTCACCTACATCCTGGAGTCAGAGAATCTCCTTCCAGAACAACAATATCGCTTTCGGAAAAATAGATCAACGCTGGACGTGCTTATCAAAGTCGAATCTCATATCCACAATGCCTTTGTTATGAAACAACATCTAGTCATGGTCAATTTAGATCTTGAAAAGGCATTTGATACAACATGGTGTCATGGTATTATTAGCGACCTTTACCATCTGGGGCTTCGGGGCCATTTGCCGGAAATAATTCAAAATTTCCTGCAATTGCGCTCTTTTCAAGTCCGATACAAAAACGCCCTCTGTACATCTCACATTCAGGAAGAGGGAGTCCCACAGGGATCAATACTCAGTCCAACACTGTTTTCAATCAGAGTTAGTAGTATGACACGAGATATCCCAATAACTGTTCAAACATATATGTATGCAGATGACCTTACCATTTCCTGTCAATCTCAAAGTATGAATACCATTGAACGGCAGCTACAACTTGCCATAACCAAAATAGAATTCTGGACTTCACGGAACGGTTACAGACTCTCAGAAAGGAAATGCACTGTCACTCACTTTTGCAAGAAGCGAACTCTCCATCCCGAACCTGAACTGCAAATAAACAATACTCCAATCCCGATTGTTAATACCGTTAAATTTCTTGGACTACTATTAGACCGCAAACTAAATTTCCAAGCTCACATCACTTATTTGAGAACTTCTTGTATGAAGCATTTGAATATACTTCCTTCGGTCTCATCTATGTCATGGGGAGCTGATCGGTGTACTTTGCTGCATCTTTATAGAAGTTTAATCCGTTCACGACTAGATTATGGTTGTCCAGTGTATGACTCTGCCAGGAGCACTACTTTAAAAGGCTAAATATGTGCTCTGAGGACTGCGCTGGGAGCTTTCAGGACTTCTCCGATCCAAAGTCTATATATTGAAGCGCATGATCCCCCATTACACTTGCGTAGAAAAACACTACTGCTTCACTACGCTGCCAAGATCCAGAGTCTACCATCGCACCCAAGTTGGGAGTATCTCTATAATACTCGTTGGGATGCCTTCTATGAGAGCAAATCAAATGAAAATAGACCCGCCTCTCTCAGGATCAAAGAGCTTGTTCAGACTTGGAATATCTATTTAAATGAAATTTTCCAAGACACAACTACACCTGTTGCTCCTTGGACATATGTGTCTGTCTTTCAAGATACATACTTCCTCCAGTGGGGGAAAAATATACCTTTCTGCAACGTCAGACAATTACATTCAACTCATGCTACGGACAATCATGCCTGTACAATTTATTCGGATGGTTCAAAAACTGAGAGTATGGTAGGTGCTGCGGCAGTTTTTCCTTTATGTACAAGTTCAGCCACACTACCGCTTGCTTGCAGCGTCTTCACGGCCGAATTATATGCCATTAAGTTGGCTCTTACTAAGGTAATTGAGCTTTCCATCTCATCTGCCATAATTTACACAGATTCTCTTAGTGCTGTCTCTGCCATAAGGAAGAATTCCTCCATTTCTCACCCTACATTGAAACAGATTCATTCCCAGCTATTTGCTTGCAGTGTGTCCAATCGGTCAATTAGTTTTTGCTGGATCCCTGGCCATTCAGGCATTCCGGGAAATGAAAGTGCCGACTTTGCCGCTAAACATCCTCAACCCGCTCACTCACAACATCCTCAGGTTCCTTTCTCTGATTTTAAGTCTGTCGTACGCAAAGCCTACTACAATAAATGGTCACAGACCTGGAAAAGTGACCCTAACAATAAACTTTACCAGATAAAAGAAGATCCAAAGCTGTGGCTGTCTGGCTTCCAAAGAAACAGACGAGAGGAAGTGGTACTGGCAAGACTCAGAATTGGACACACTCACCATACTCATCTCTTTCTATTATTGGGTGAAAGCCCATCCCAGTGCCCATCCTGTCAGACGCAACTTACAGTCCGTCATTTCCTGGTTGATTGTCCCTTACATTCAACCATCCGGTCAAACAATTTTCAGTCTCTCTCTAAATTGAATATATCACCTGATTTATCTCGCATCTTAAGAAATGAAGCAATATCTAAAACATATTGGTTTGTACGGAAGCATATAATGTAATTTCTCTAACAATATGCTTTTTGTCAATTAACGCTGAAGAGACACAATTTGGCTTTAGTAGCCCTTGTATCGTTAAACCGAACAACAACAACAACTAGAGTACTCTGGCGGGTCCTGCCACCTACTTTCCTGGGATTTCGGTGGCTAGGACCAGATTTGAAAATGAGATGATCGCTGTTTCTTGAGCAACGGTTGTAATTTTAACAGAGAGTAGGGTTGTTCGCCGATAACTTGTTCTAGGGCCAAATAGGTCGGGCAGTAATTTTGATGTTTTTAGATTTAGACCTGTCGGGCATGTGTAAATATATATAAAAAAAAAAACCTTCTCCCTTAAAGTAAAGTGTGTTAAGGGTCGAACGGCACCAGGGGTTTCCTGGTCCGATGACTCTCGTTTCCATTTATTGCGAGGGGACGGGACGGTGTGTATCTCGCTGAAACCGCACGAAGCTATGCACCCATCATGCCAACAACTGTTCAGGCAAGTGGACAGGCAAGCACGGTAATGGTCTGGGGTGTGTTCAATTGGCACATGCTGCGATCTCTGGTAAGTCCAGAGCCAGTGGTTCCCAATCTTTTGTCACTGAAGCCACACTTTAAGTTAAAAGACGAATATTATCGGCACACCAAATAGTGATTGCCATTGAACTCAATGGAATTCTTCCTAATCTTACGGCACACTTGAAGAGGGTCGCAGCACACCGATTGGGAACCACTGAGCCTCTAGATGTATTTCTGAAGGGTTCTGATTGAGTTTCTATCCTTCCAGACCGGCCATCTGCATCCCTTCGTGATCATCGTGCACCTACAGGGCAATGGACTCTCCAGCAAGATAATGTACTTCCCATAGAGCCGTGGAGAGAAAGACATGGTTCGAAGATCATTCTGCAGATTTTACCACTATGGAATGGCCTCCCCGTTCAACGGACATGAACCCTGTGAAGCATTTTGGGATGCTATCAAATAGTTTCTTCGATCTTTGGATCCTCCACACATGAATGCGACGGAATTATGTTCAGTGGTGCAGAATGGTTGGATGGAAATAACTGTGGAAAGCTTTCGTGGACTCAATGCCTCGCCGTGTGACTACCTTTATCAGGGCGAAAGGTCTGGTTATCAGCAGTTATCAGGTAGGTATCCCATTATTTCTGTCCACTCAGTATATGCATTGGTATAATATTTATCAAAGTAATGGCATGAACCGTTCGTCTTGATCGTATTGACATGCTATAAGTGTTGTCACGATTTTTTTTTTTTAATCTACTTAATGTATTTATAAAGAATAGATGAAATAATTAATAAATTTTAGGAATATTACAAAAAAAAACTTTACTTTAATTTTGTAATAATTATTATTAATGAAATGTTTTAAGATATTTTAAAATTTATTTAAAATTATTATATAAATTTCGAATTCTTGAATTACCCCTATTTATTCGCAACATATATCTTTATTAGAACAAGCAAAGCTGAAATAATCATTCGGTTCCTACAGTTCTCTTGAGATACATAAATATTTTTAAACGACCGGATATTAAATTTATTTTATAAAATGTTGATTTAAAATGTTGATTTGTAAAAAATATCTTAAAAAAGGAAATAGAAGTTATACAAAGGATTATAGAGGGATTAGCATACTAAACACAGTACAGTATATGAAATGTATAGAAAAATAATAAAATTATCTCTGAGCAAATATTAACAGAAGAACAGGCAGAATTGAGAAAAGGAAGATCATGAACAGATAATATATTAAAACAAATAATAGAAAAACGAAAAGAGTTTAATTTAGAAACACATTTAGCATTTATAGATTATGAAAAAGCATTTAATCGAGTAAACAGACGAAAACATATTGAGCACGCAAAGCATCTTACAAAAATAATACAGAGTTTATATCAAGGAACAAAAATAGTATTATATACAGGTAATAAATTAAGAGAAGAAAGTATAATAAATCGAGGAGTTAGACAAGGATGTATCTTGTCACCAACGCTGTTTAACACATATATATATATATCGAGGATATATGCAAATGGAAAGAAGAAATTAATATATTTAAATACACTGTTATTTACAGATTATCAAGTAATTATTCAACATAGTGAAGATAATTTACAGAAAGTGGTATTTAAGTTAAACTAAATAACAGAAGATGTTAAAGTTAAAATATCAACAACGAAAACTAGAAAAATCGCTTTTAAGGGGAAAAATACAGTGAGAACAAAAATAGTTATGGAAAATAAAATATTAGAACAAGTTAAACATCTAGGATGCGACATAACATATGATGTCGAAGAAGATATGAACCAGAAATTGGCGAAATTTCAAGATATATGTGGAACAATAAAAAGAACTCTGGCTAAGAAAACAAGGAAAGAAACACAAATGAAAATTTTACGAAGTAAATGGCAATACCAACACTTCTTTATAGTTCTGAAACGTGGATATCGAAACAAAGAGATATTAACAGAATACAAGCTGCAGAAAGAAAACTTTAAGATTTGTTAAAGGATGTACAAAATTAGATAAAATACCAAACGTAAATATTAGAAAGGAATTAAAGATTTACTCAATTAATGAAAAAATTATCGAATATAGACAAAGATGGAAAGGACATGTAGAAAGAATGGAAGATAATAATTCCCTAAATTAAGCCTGGTTAGCTTACACATATATAGCAAAAGGATATGTGTAAGCCTGGTTAGCTTACACATATATAGCAAAAGGAAAAAGAGACGGAGGGAGACATAAGAAAAGATGAAGAGACCTCTTCGAGATCGGAACAGGCGGATCCCCTAATCCGTGAAGGAAGATAAGATAAGCTATCCGGATACGGTATGAAAGAAATGCTTCTCAGTACACGCGTTTGAATTGACCTTTTCCCGAGTTGGGTGGTAAAAATTTGGTTAATAATTTCTGGTATTTGTTGTATTTCTCTCGGTAGATGGCGGTAGTTGTAATTTCAGAATTTAATTTCATTTTTTTTTTTTTTTTATTGTCGGGGGGGGGGTGCCAACTGAGGTTGTTATGCCTGGCGAGTGGTGACGTTCCCTAGTCGTCTTTGAATGTATCGGTTGTGACGTCATAGTGAATTTTTGTGAATATTTTAATTGGGAGGCAATGCATTGTGGGGGTTAATTGGGAGGGTTTATTTTGGAGTGTTTACGTTTTATAGAGGGTGGGCCGGCAGCCGCCGGTACCCACCGCAGCGTATGCGTTGCAGGTGCCGCCGCATCGCGTACGCGGCACCTTGTGTGCGGGATCAAAAACTTTTTTTTTTTTTCCTGAAAAAAAAATTCTTCACTGTTTTGATCTGTTGCTGAAAGCCGAAAATAAAATTATCTGAATTTTTAGTTTTTCTTGACATGTGGAACACCCCTGTTCTTGAAAAGCTGAACATCAAAAAACTGTTTCCTTGAAGTTTTGTCAGTTGTACCTGCAACGATTGTAATTTTGTCTAATCTCTGTATATGTTGGTGCGTAAGATTTAAGATTTAAAATTAAGCAATTGTTAAAAGGTTAATTTTCTACTCCCTCGAAGTCTTTGGCTTGTTTTTCTGCAATGATTGTGTTTTTTTTTTTTTTTTTTTTGTTACCCCTGTATATACTTGATGTGTGAAATGTATTCCAAGGTAAGATTGAAAATTAAACTCTTAAAAGGTTATTGAACAATTGTACAGAGAAATAGAGTCGGCCAGTAAATCGGAATGTCTTATAATGGGGGATTTCAACTTCCCAGATATTGACTGGAACTTGTGCGTTGTTCACTCGCACGCTAGTCAGAATTTTGTTGATTTATTGAATGATTGTTTTCTGCAGCAGCATGTTCGAGAGGCAACCAGAGAGAGTAATACTCTTGATCTGGTTATCAGCAGTGATCATTCGTGTATTAAGAATCTGCAGATAAAGGAACCATTACATTGCAGTGATCACAGTGTATTGACGTGGGATTTACTTAAAGATTTAATTACCATCAGGGGTAAAGGAAAGGGTTTTTACTTCAGTAAAGGCGAGTACAGTGGTCTCAGACAGTTTTTAAATTCTGTACAGTGGGACCAAATGACGATGTTACCAACAGTAAATTCTAAGTGGGAAGCATTCAAAGAATTAATCGTGGATGCTACTAAAAGTTTCATACCTATTAAGAAATATTGTTTAAGTTTTAGGCCTAAATGGTTGTCAAATGAACTAATCAGACTCGTGACAGAGAAGAAAAATGCATGGGGTGCATATAAATTATGAAGCGACACAGAAGCCTATGGCAGATATAAGCTAGTCTATAATCAGGTCACAAAGGACGTTAGGCAGGCGAAGGCAGATTACGAGAAATCTTTGGCAAAAGATGCTAAGAAAAACAGCAAGGATTTCTTTACTTATATAAACTCTAAAAGGAAGGAGATGAATCTGATTGGTCCACTTGACATCGATGGTTCGACTGTTGATGATCCTGCTCAGGTGGCTAACAAACGAAATGAATATTTTGCATCTACATTCACACATCAGGAATTATTAAGGTTTGAAAATGGCAGAAGGTTATCAAATTGTAGCAGGATACTTAATGATTTTGTAATAACCGAGAGCAAAGTGGAAGAGAAATTGTTGAAGTTAAACGTAAGAAAAGCACCTGGGGTGGATGGGATCTATCCAGTTATATTAAAAGAGGTGGCAAAGCAACTAAGCAAACCCGTAGCCATAATTATAAGAGCATCCTTGGACTCAGGGGAGGTCCCCACGGACTGGAGATGTCCAAATGTATCCCCAATTCACAAAGCGGGATCGAAGGGTGACACGAGTAATTACAGACCAGTTACTTTAACTTTTGTTCCGGGTAAAATAATGGAGTCACTGGTTAAAAATGCATTGCAGGATCATCTAGACAAGACTGCAGCAATAAGTCAGACCGAAGATGGGTTTGTTAAGGGAAAGTCTTGTCTGACAAATTTGTTAGGATATTATGATGTGGTTACAAAGGAACTGGATGCAAAAAATAATTTTGATATCATATATTTGGATTTCAGGAAAGCTTTTGACACTGTTGCGCATGGAAGACTATTGTACAAATTGGAGCAGAATGGTATTAAGGGTAAGTTGCTACAATGGATAAAAGGATGGTTAAGTGGGAGAAGACAGAGGGTGGTAATCAATGGGTGCTGCTCTTCGTGGACTAATGTTATTAGTGGAGTCCCACAGGGTTCGGTGTTAGGTCCACTGTTGTTTTGTATATTTATTAATGATATTGATGAAGGTATATCAGGCTTAATGTCGAAATTTGCAGATGATACAAAGGTTGGCAGGGTTGTTAATGACAGTAATGGCAGTGTGCTACTGCAACAGGATCTGCATAATTTGGGCAGATGGGCTAAGAAGTGGCAACTGAAGTTTAACCTTGACAAATGCAAAGTACTGCATATGGGTAGAAGTAACCCGAGAGAAAAGTACGAACTGTGTGGTACTACACTTAAGGCGGTAGAAAACGAAAAAGACCTGGGAGTAATTGTGCAGGCAGATATGAAGTTTTCTGAGCAATGCAGACAGGCTGCCAGGGCAGGTCATTGGGGTTTTGTCAATGATATACAGAAATTTTTATTTACTATTAATAAAATATTAATTTGTTGTCGTTTATGAAAATAATGGCACCCCGCTTCAAGGCGAACGAAATATAAATAAGGAGCGAATATAGAAGGGCAGGTTATTTCTTTTATGACTATATATACACACGGTGTTTTAACTAACCATTGAAGGATTTAAATTATATACTGTGCAAAAATTACTGCGTTTTTTTTAATTTTGTAAATAAATTCAATTAACTGCGATTTACAACTCAGCTCATACCTTGCAAACCTCATTACTATTACAGTAAATATCTATTTCCAGCAAATACACTGTCAGAAAAGAAATTAATTCAATGAAAATAGATCTCTATAAGTGATAGGAAGGAAAACGGAAGGTTGATAAAAGAGAACTAATAAAATGCTGTAATACTGTGACCGTTCAGAACTCAGTGGTTTGAATGAACTTGTACAGTCTGTTTGTGAATAGCTAATACATACACCTAACTGCATATACAGGGTGTCTCAAAAATATTGGTACAAACGTTTAGGGGAGGTAGGTAACATCTAAAGGAATGTGAATCTCATAGGAACCCATAACCGTGAACGTCACGGGAAAGTAGTAGCAGAGGCACAAGAAGCAGATATGACACAAGAGAGTAATCAGTGGCAAACATTTATTTGGCATAATATTAACAATGGAGTACGAGATGGATGCATTTCTTGATGTGACAACAGATGCTCGAAGGTTCCACCATGAGATGCGATGCATGCGTGACACCGACGCAGCATGGATTGGCGGACAGGTTCGAACACACCTGGAGTTTCTTTGACAGACACAGACGCAGCAGCGCAGATGAGTCTCTCCACGAGATCCATTTTCGTCTCCACAGGCGATTCATACACGATAGATTTCAGGGCCCCCACAGAAAGAAATTAAGGTCGATAAATCAGGTGAGCGTGGGGGCTAGGCAACTCGTCCACCACGGCCAATCCATCGACGCCCAAAACGCCTGTTCAAATGGTCACGAACACACCTTCCATAATGGGCAGGCGCCCCGTCATGTTGAAACCAAATGTTGCGTCTCACATTTGCCGGAACATCGTCGAGTAACCCTGGTAAAACTTGTTCAAGAAAGGTACGATATTTAGCGGAGTTCATGCGGGATGGTAACAGGTATGGGCCGACTAAGCAGTCACCGACCATACCTGCCCACACATGAGCATTGTGCTGATTGAATAAGCCTTCCCGAGTGAAATAAGCCTCATCCGTGACCAAAACATATGCTGGAAAATTCAAGTCTTGAACACTTTCTTGGAGAAATCACTTTGCAAAAGCCACACGTGCAGGATGATCTTCGTGGAGCAGTAACTGAACCTCTACTCCTGTTACCTCTAAATGATCCATAATCGCCGAAATTTTGATGCACACGCGCAAACAAACGGTGGTTCGGTACATGTCTGTCTGGGAAGCGTTCTCCATAAATTCGCTGAGCGACTCGTCCATTGCCCTCTCCTAATCCATACACTAAGTGCATGTTGAATGAGTGAGTGAATGAATGAGTAAACCAGAAATTTCCCTCTCGCAAACTGATGAACAGCGCCGTCTACCGACTTTCTGTGACGTTTCCGGTTATGGGTTCCTATGCGATTCACATTCCTTTAGATTTTACCTACCTCCCCTAAACGTTTGTACCAATATTTTTGAGACATCCTGTATATCAGAACCCGACTTCAGCGTGTACGTGGTGCCTAATCGTGAACCGCAGCTCACACTCCATACTGAAAAAAAAAAAAAAAAAAAACCACGATGGCCTCCCTCTTCTCTTCAATACTAAATGCCTCCCAAGTTTAGTCAACCTCTGACAACTTAAGCTGATTCATTTTCTTGAATATCAAATGGTTAAATAAACTTTAAATCTGGATTTAATTGCACAATATCAAAGCAGCAAATGACTACTAATCTAAATATTCCCTCGTTCTCCAAATTAAATTAATCTAATTTTATTCTCTAAACTCTGTCTTTGACGAATGGCTTGCCCCTCCCTTTGGTTATATATCCCCTTCTAGAAAAGCGGACAAAGATGGCATTAATTCTCGATCGATGCCTTCTTCATATGTTTATCGATAACTTCTCCGTTTTAACATGGACTCAAATTAAAAATAACAACAACAAAAAACCGAAGAAGAAGAATGTTAAAATTAACTGCGCAGTGAACAGAAATTCAAGGGTTTTAAATACGAGAACGTTACAAAATGTACACAACAAAACCTGTAATGGATACCACGTATTTATCGTTCTTCGAATTATCAGGGTCCCTTTCGAGTAACGCAGTGCATAAACATCTTGAAAAAGGCTCTCATTCGAATCCCATCAATGACCACAGAAATTTTGATGGGCTTTTTTTTTTTTCAAAACTTAGCTGAGTTAGTGGTCTCAGGAGAGGGTATTATGGCTCTTTGAGAACTCCTTTAGCCTTAAGTGGCCAGAGGAGTTCGCAAAGCGACGTTTCCACAGAGAATTGTTTTCTTTTTGAAAGCGATTCTGAATAATCAAAAATAAGCATCGAATTAAAAAGAAAAGCGCAAGAAAGTTTGTGTAAGCAACGGTCTAAGATGATACATGACGAGCAGGAAAACTGAAACACGAAAGCCCTTCAGCACGTCAATATTGGCGCAGCTCAGTTTATTTAAAATAAACTTTTAAAACATTCATTAATGCAACTAGTTGCCATTTAGCATCGTGCTCAATTTATGGGCTATACGTTTTATCTCAATCACAGTTCGTGAAGCAAAATACAAATATAAGAAAAAGAATCGGTTGTAAGAAACTATCTCAAATACTTCTTCGGACTTTCTTTCCTGAAAGCAGAAAAAGTAGAAGGACACTGCTGACCTGGTGTCCATCAATCCAAAGAATGAAAAGGTTTTGGATTTTCGGATGTCCATAATGGGGTGTTTTCGGCATTCACATACCCTGACAAAGGGAACCACGCCTCATCAGTGAAGAATGAAACATCCAGAATACCATCGATGTTTTCAGAGATGACCTGTTGAAACAGGGTGCAGTAGGGTACTCGCTTTTGGTGATCTGCTGGTTTTAATCCTTGGATAACTGTGATTGTCCAAGCGCTAAATGCGCAGTTGCAAGACCGACATTTTGAGAATTGTGTAATGAAGTAGTTACGAGTCACTAGAATTATAGAATGGTCAGATCAAGTCATTCAGGTTTATAAACTGCAATGAACGTACAGGAAACCCCGGATTTTACAGACTTCAATTTAACGGACGAAAAATAAATTAATCGGCGCCAGAGGGAATTAGATAAGATAGGGAAAACCGGGAATTCACGGGGCACAGCGGCATTGCCCTAAGAACACTGACGAAAGAAAAAGCGTGAGCACCTCAGTGCAGCTCAGAAATTACAGCTATTAGAGAAATTAACGCGGAAAACACAATTTGGTATAAAAGTTCCCCGGATCAGTTAGGAAGAGAGAGAGAGAGAGAGAGAGAGAGAGAGAGAGAGAGAGACTAAAGTCCCCTTTCTTCTACTTCCTCTGTTGGTGGCATAAAAGGCAACAGAACGGCATATTGCACCTTTAGCCAAAGATTTCTCATAATCTGCCTTTACATTACTAAACCCCCCTTGTCCCAGGGTAGCTTAATCGTACACAAATTAAGCTGCTATATTATCTTCTTTTAATTTACACATTTTGCATTTTTAAATCTTCATTTATTTGAGGTGTGCTGCCCACTGAATAATTTGGAGTTAAGTTGAAAATGAATTTAGCATTAGAGGCATTTGATGCAAGAAAAGAAGCTTATTCAGCATCAGCCAAAAAAAAAAAAAAAAAAAAAACAGCCACTTCCACTTCACCTCTCTGTTCGTTCAAAATACCTGTCCAGCTGAGCCTTAAACTTATTTAGGCTATCAACCTCCACTACCAGGGAAGGAAGTCTGTTCCACCAACCAACCACCCGCTGGCTAAAGGCAAATTTCGGCACGTCTATCCTACATCTGTCTTTCCTCAATTTGAATTTATGCCCTCTCAGGTGATTTTTCTGGGCTAGAATAAGAATCCCATCAGCATTGAGCATGCTCAAATCATTCAAGGCTTTATACACCTCTATCAGATCATCTCGCTGGTGCCTAGTCTCCGGACACTGTAATTTGCAAAACTTAAGCCTTTCTTCGTAAGAGAACCCCTTTGTCCCATTCACCAATCTAGTTGCCCTTCTCTGTACTCGTTCCAGCAGCTCTACATCCTTCTTGAAATGAGGCCTCCAGACCTGTATACAGTACTCTAGGTGTGGCCTGACCATTGCCTTATAAAAGGGAATAATCACCTCCTTATCCCTGCTAGAAAAATACCTGTATATCATTGACAAGACATCATGAGCTACTCTTGCAGCCCGTCTGCACTGCTCAGAGAACTTCATATCTACCTGCACAACCACCCCCAGGTCCCTTTCATTCTCTACCACTGTCAGTGTAGTACCACAGAGTTGATACGTTGCTCTGGGGTTGCTGTTTCCCATGTGTAGTACTTTACATTTGTCAATGTTAAACTTCATTTGCCACCTCTCAGCCCATCTGCTCAACCTTTCCAGATCCTGTTGCAGCAGCATAGTGTCAGTAGTGTCCTTGACAACCCTGCCAACCTTTGTATCGTCTGCAAACTTGGACATAAAGTATAAAAAACAGACTAAAATCAAAATATTTTAAATACAGCTTGTACCTTCAGATTTATTAAGAAATAATGGATAATGTGGGCTACTAGAAAACAGTGTTGTTAGATCTTCATTTATACGTTCAATTCAATAAATGTCAAATTAAATTTTTTTTTTTTTTGTGAATATAAAATGTTTAGGGATGATGTAAAATATGGTGTGAATTCACAGCAGAATTTATAATCGGACCATTTTTCTTTGAAGGGTACACACCTCATGACCTGTAAGGTGTACAGTAACTAGGGCACGATACTGCCCTCTTCAAAGAGATCCATTATTCCGCTGTGCAAGAAAGGCAATGCTTGGAGACCGTAGTGTTTTCATGCAAGATGTGACCCTCCTCACGTTGGTCGACAAGTGAAGGAATTGCAGCGTTCATTCGAAAATCATTTGAAGAGACTTTCCCTAGTTCTGGCCAGCCCAATTAGCAGATCTGAACCCCGCTGTGGGAGACGTGTTACCATATCGAGATCTGCAAATGTGGATGTCATTCCTGACCTGATTTTGCAAGACGCGTAATGACATTGAGCATATTGAGACAACATTCAACATTGTACAGCAGTGAGCTCACGATATTGTGAGTATTTTAGGAATGAAGATTTCTTCGACGTATGTCCTTAAAGCGCTGAATGCAGATCATGAGAAAGAGTGAGATGTTGTTATAAGATTGCGAAGCATTTTGAAGCTCAGTTCTGGAAGCAGAGCATCACTACGGACAAAACACGGGTGCACCACTTCGAGGCTGAAACAGAAGAACAATTGAAACATTGGAAGTCCCTCTGCTCTTCCCCCCCCACCTCCTAAAACGTTTCAAGCGCAGAAGACTGCTGGGAAAGTCACAGCATCTGTCTTCTGGGACACAGAAGGAGTGTTCATCGTTGATTTCCTGGAACGAGGCGCACGAACTTGGCTGAATGAATTACCTTGCATCAAGAACATGCACCGCATCGGCGCACTCAGGATTTGAGACTCAGGTGACATTGCGACACAGTGGATTCGCACTATTGCAGCGTTCACCATACACTCGTGTTTGAATTCAAAGTATGTTGACCTTAGAATGAAGGTACTGCAATCGCTGGGTATCACAACATTTAGACCTGAACATCACTTTATCGCATCCAAAGAAGCATTCCAAGCCTTAACCTCCTACAATAAAGCTACCTTCGAACGCCGCACCTTTCAAACGCAAATATTACATACACCATGAATGCCACTTAACTTCTACTTGTACGTCCCAGATGTTTAAACCATGCCTCTTACCACATGCGCTCTTGCTCTCACCACCATCTTTCGGCTTTGCTTCTTTTTTGCTGGTTCGACCAGATTGGATTGGCATCCTGTGCCTTTCACCTCTACTACTTCGCTCGGTCGGTGCTCTAAAGCAAGAGCGTGCAACCAGTACATACTATCCAAACTGTGGTCCTTATCCAGCCACATCCCATATAATAAGATGTAAGCCGATAGAATTCACAAAGAATGCCTACAATTTGGATCTCATGTTATGAACCAATGCGAAGATCCACCATGTTTTATGATATTGAAGCTGGAGGTCTTGGACTGGTGAATGTACCCGTCAAAACACTAATAAATGAAGCCAAGATTGCAGAGAAAACCCACAAGTTTGAAAAAGATTGGAGTCCATATGTGTTACTATTCGAACAAAAACTGCTACTTATCTCATAGATTCGTCCATTCCCTAGAAGCAAAGATTTATAGAATACCCTTACTGTTCCGTGAAATTATAGAAGGATAGGAATACGTAAAAGACAGGATACTGGAAAACGAACCAAGAGCCACTTATCAACACCAAGAGCCACCTCCACCATAACACTGGGAAAATCAAAGGGGGAACATAACATTACCATCCGTACTATACAAAGTATTCCAACTACCGATTAAACCAAAATAAAAGACCTTCTATAAAATCCCCCATTCCAGGATTGTCGGCGAAGAAATACCAAGAAATCAACTGCAAATTGTAACTTCTGCAGCATGCCGGAAACCATTGACCAGTCTATTGGAATGAGCAGAAGCCTGGAAAACAAGATGCAGGATATTTCAGAGACTGCTGGGAGTCATTGCGGTACAAGTAAACACATGGGTTGTGTTAGGGTAGCCAAGAATAGAAACAGGTGCATGTATACTTGCGTGTACACCAATGATAGGAGTTTGGTAAATAAATTTGATGAATTTGAGGTATTGCTCAAAACATCAAAGGCAGATATTGTTGGGATATCAGAGACGTGGTGTCACACAGATATAAGGAATGCAGAACTGGAATTTGGGGAGTACAATATGTACAGAAAGGATAGACAGGACAGAAAGGGAGGGGGTGTTATGCTGTTAATTAAGAAAAACATAAAATCAAAGGAAGTGCACCCAGTTAATATAGATGAACAGTGCTCTGTTGAGTCAGTTTGGTGTGAGATAAGCACTGCGAAAGGAAAAATAAGAGTAGGAGTGTGTTATAGGCCTAATGACTTGAATGAGTACAATGAACAATTGTACAGAGAAATAGAGTGGGCCAGTAAATCAGAATATCTTATAATGGGGGATTTTAACTTCCCAGATATTGACTGGAACTTGTGGGTTGGTCACTCACACACCAGTCAGACTTTTGTGGAGTTATTGGATGATTGTTTTCTACATCAGCATGTTCGTGAGGCAACAAGAGGGAGGAATACTCTTGATTTGATTATCAGCAATGATTCTTCATGCATTAAGAATCTGCAGATAAAGGAACCACTAGATCAGTGTTTCTCAATCTTTTTACTCTCGTGACACATTTTCCAAAGAAGAAAAATTTCGCGCACACCTACGTAGTCATAGAAGAAGAAATTTCTAAATTAAATAAATAGAACGAAAAATAATATTAACAATTTTTTTTATTTATACTGTACTTATATATCTGTTTTATGCAAACAATTCTTACAACCAAAATAAAATATTCCGACAATGATGTTAAAATGAAAACGACGCCAGTGTTTTTTTTAAGATTTCGCGGCACACTAATGTGACGAGGCACACCTTTTGAGAAACACTGCACTAGATGGCAGTGATCACAGTGTGCTGAAGTGGGATTTACTCAAGGAGGTAACTACCATTAGGGGTAAAGGGAAGGTTTTTGCTTTTGTAAAGGCGACTACGATGATCTGTGACAGTATTTAAATTTAAATTTAAGTCCCACTATACAGTGTGACCAACTGATGATGTTACCAACAGCAAATTCAAAATGGGAAGCATTCAAAGAACTTATCTTGGAAGCTACTAGGCTTTACATACCAACTAAGAAATATTGTTCAAGGTTTAGGCCAAAATGGATGTCAGATGAACTAATGAGGCATATGGCAGAGAAGAAAAATGCATGGGATACATACAAATTAACACGTGACACAGAAGCCTATGATAGATACAAGTTGATCTGTAACCAAGTTACAAAGGAGGTTAGGCAGGTGAAGGCAGATTACGAGAAATCTTTGGCAAGGGATGCGAAGAAAAACAGCAAAGAGTTCTTTACTTATGTAAACTCTAGAAGGAAGGGGATGAATCAGATTGGTCCACTTGAAATTGATGGGTCAACTGTTGATGATCCTGCTCAGGTAGCTAACAAACTAAATGAATATTTTGCATCGACATTCACACATGAGGAGTTATTCAGCGAGGAGAATGCCAGAGTTGAATACACCTCTGGCATTCTCCTCGCTGAATACACCTCTGGCATTCTCCTCTGGCATTCAGCGAGGAGAATGCCAGAGGTGTATTCAACTCTAGCAGTAAGCTAGAGAATCTTGTAATAACTGAGAGTAAAGTGGAGGAGAGATTGTTGAAGATAAACACAAGAAAGGCACCTGGGGTGGATGGGATCTATCCAGTTATATTAAAGGAGGCAGCAAAGGAAGTAAGCAAACCCTTAGCCATAATTATTATCATTAGCCATAAGGTGCAAGGAAGCCTGAGACTTTTGCTGCACCAGCCAAAAAAAAAAAAAAATTCTAATTTACCCTAAGAGAGAGAAAGAAATAGAAGGATATCACCAAGGAAGAGAAGAATGATGATATCCAGCTCAGGACCCTGGGTTTGCCAAGCTCATGCTCACCAGATGTGAGCCCCTGGGGTTAGAGAAAAAACCGCTGGAAACTCGTCCAGTGGATTCGAACCCAGGTTGTTTTCGTTCAGCGAGCGCGCGGCCGCCGAAGGCACTACGCTACCGAGCCCCTTAACAGTTTCCTTGTACTTAGGGGAGGTACCCATAGACTGGAGAGGTGCAAATGTGACCCCAATTCACAAAGGAGGATCAAAGTCTGACACAAGTAATTATAGACCTGTGAGTTTAACTTCTTTTCCAGGAAAATTATTGGAGGCACTGGTTAACGAAGCACTGCAGGATCATCTAGACAAGAATTCAGTTGTAGCTCGGACACAGCATGCTTTTGTTAAGGGGAAGTCTTGCGTTACCAATTTGATTGGATACTATGATGTAATCACAAAAGAATTGGGTGCAGGGAATAACTTTGATATTATATACTTGGATCTTAGACAGGCTTTTGATACTGTTGCACATGGAAGACTGCTGCACAAATTGGAGCAGTGTGGCATTGGAGGCAAATTGCTGCTATGGATAAAGGGGTGGTTGAGGGGGAGAAGACAGAGTGGTAATCAATGGACACTGCTCATCGTGGACTAATGTTATTAGTGGAGTCCCTGAGGGCTCAGTGTTGGGTCCATTATTGTTTTCTGTATTTATAAATAATACTGATGATGGTATATCAAATGTCCAAGTTTGCGGACGATACGATGGATGGCAGGGTTGTCAAGGACACTACTGACACTATGCTGCTGCAACAGGATCTGGAAAGGTTGAGCAGATGGGCTGAGAGGTGGTAAATGAAGTTTAACATTGACAAATGTAGAGTACTACATATGGGAAACAGCAACCCCAGAGCAACGTATCAACTGTGTAGACTACACAGTTGATACGTTGCTCTGGGGTATCAACTGTGTAGTACTACACTGACAGTGGTAGAGAATGAAAAGGACCTGGGGGTAATTGTGCAGGCAGATATGAAGTTCTCTGAGCAGTGCAAACGGGCTGAAAGAGTAGCTCATGGTGTCTTGTCAATGATATATAGGAATTTTTCTAGCATGGATAAGGAGGTGATTATTCCCTTGTATAAGGCAATGGTCAGGCCACACCTAGAGTACTGTATACAGGTCTGGAGGCCTCATTTCAAGAAGGATGTAGAGCTGTTGGATCGAGTACAGAGAAGGGTAATAAAGATTAGTGAATGGAACAAAGAGGTGCTCTTACGAAGAAAGGCTTAAATTTTGCAAATTACAGTGTCTGGAGACTAGGCATCTGCAATGTGATCTGATTGAGGTGTATAAAGCCTTGAACGGTTTGAGCATGCTCAATGCTGATGGAATTCTTCCTCTTGCTCAGAATAGTCAGCTCAGAGGGCATAAATTCAAATTGAGGAAAGACAGATGTAGGATAGACGTGTGGAAATTTGCCTTTGGCCAGCGGGTGGTTGGTTGGTGGAACAGACTTGTTGTGGAAGTTGATAGCCTAAATTAAATTTAAGGCTCAGCTGGACAGATATTTCGAACGAACGGAGGAGTGAAGTGGAAGTGGGTTTTTTTTTTTTTTTGCCTGATGTCGCATAAGCTTGTTTCTTGCATCCTATGCCTCTACTAATGCTAATCGCTTCGGAAATCTGGAAGGAAATTGCTGCAGTAATCCCATTCACATCAATGACGAAAGAAAAAATCATTTTCTGGCTAAATAATGGAAAGATGAAAAGAACTGAGATAATTATAATATTCTTTAACGTGGACACACAGTGTGAGAACGGATGCAAAGGAATTAGACACCAAAATTAATAAATAACTTGAGGAAAACATTAAGGACACAATTCACAGGAGAGCCATAACACCTGAGGAATGGAAAGAACCAAAAATACAGTTAGAAACAAATAACTGATGTAAATTCAATAATTTTTAACGCCATTGCCCTGTATATTGCGTACATTTAAATATTCAAAATTGACGATGTAAAACTGAAATAATGTAACCCGATGGCTTCAAGAGGACCAGAATTAAAGTGGTCGCATAAATTATAAGAAAAACAATATCTCTGACGTGATCGCTAACACGATAGTGCAAAGAAAGACTAAGAACTAAATGCCATTAAAGTATCTGAAGGTATCATTAATTAAAACAAGAGACAAAACAATGTACAGTGGCGGACATAAAACTGCATCACCTTAAAAAAAGTATAATTTGTAGTGAAACGTATAAGATATTGTTTGATTACAGACATTTGACTACAGAAGAATATTACGCCAATGAGAAATTATGGGATTGAAGCTGAAAAAAATGTAATTAATGATGTTGAAATTTCACTGGTTCATTTAATGAAAGAAACGTTCGAATCTACAGGCCAGTAAGGCTCCTGGGTTGATAGCACATACCTTATAATCTTGAGGGAGGTGGCAAGTGAGTGCACTTGCCACCTCCTTTTCTTTTCTGTTATTTATTAATTATTATATATATATTATTTTTTACTTTTCTTCTTCTAATTACTACTTTATTCTTATCATTTTATTTATTTATTTTTTTGATATTTTATTATTGTTATTATTTATTTTGGTGGGTGCAGCGTAAGCCATCGGCTTCTTTGCACCATATGGCCATTGCTAATACTAAAATACTAATTTTGTTTGTCGCAAAGCAAAGGTATTGCGTCAGATTTAGTTTCTATTGCATCAGACAGTACATGCAAGGTATGGCATCGGCCGTTTCCATAATTACGGCGTTGGAAGGGTATACACGCTCATTAGTATCCTGTTTTGTGTAGGTTTAAGCGTGGCTCCGTATGTTCAGTTGACACCAAGTAAAAAAAAAAAAAAAAAAAAAAGTGCAGTGTTGCTCTGTCCCAGGAAGAGCTTTTTACGCGTTTTATCTCTGATAAAATAGGCTGCCATCAGTCAACAGTACCCCAGTGCTGAAATGAAAGCGTGAAACCGGTGATGTGAAGAGAGGACCTGGATCAGGCCGTAAGAGAGTGACTACGCCTTTCCGAGATCGATATTTGAAACATCTTAATCGCCATGCTAGTGCTCCTCATCGAAAACTGAACTCAGTGGTGTTGAAACAAGTGCACCAACTATCCAAAGACGGCTTTCGGAATGTGGTCTGCATGCCTATCGGCCCAAGAAGAAGCCTTTGTTGACCCCACAAATGAGGAAGAAGCGACTTTCTTGGCCTAAAACGCATGTTTCATGGACAAAAGAGCAATGGGACACAGTCATCTTTTCTGACTAATCGAAATTCAACCTGCATGTGGACATGTGTTTGTTCTTAGGCAAGATGGCCCTAAACTTTAGTTCAACTCCACCATGGTTCGCTGTGATGCATACACGGCTCTGTACAATGGCCAGTTATGTTTGCTTGTGTGTGTGTATTGTGTTTAGCTATTATTAGCCGCTTTATTACCAGCAAGGCTGCTTCCCAGTACCCGTCCACGCCACGAGGAAGCGGACCCAATTGTACACGTACTAAACTAAATGTAATAATTCCAAGCAGTACAAGCTTAAGGGACTGGCATAAAATAAAAAAAAAAACCGTTCCCATGGACTAGCATAATTAGCAATTATGCTAATTATAAAAAAAAATTAACGAACAAAAAATTACGTTTCAAAAATTAAATAAATAATAAAAACAAAGTCAAATTCGCATCGTATGTTGAAAACCTGTGTGGCAAATTCCTACAGACCTGAGAAAGAAATCTGATTTGCATTAAGTTTTCTTTCATTTCCAAGAGAGAAATTATGTACTAGATAATGTTTGTCTTAAATCTTGGTAAACTGGGCAGAAAAATACGACATGACTCCTGTCTTTGGAGGCGCCACAGAAACAGATATCTGACGTTGGTAGATTGAATTGAAGAAGGCGAGGGTTCAAAGAACCGTGACCAGTTAGAATGTATGATGTGAGAAGGCTTGGGTACAACCAAAACTGATTACTTTGTCAGGTAGTGAATTTAACATCAGGTATAAAACATCTGGGAACTGTTCCTTTGGTCGAAGAATTCCATCTTTTATGAAGCTCAGTCCAACATTTCGCTTTTTCATTCTTTGGATCGGCAGTGGGATCAAAGGACAAATCGGAAAACTGCCAGTGTATTTGTATATTCAAAATGCGCATCCTCACAACTACAACCACGCTTAAATCCACACTAAAGAGAGAGAGGAAGATAGATTACTTTCCAAAAGAAGTTCATTACATCTGTATGCCACGAGGTTTTCTAGTAATTTGCCTAAGTCGGATAATAAAGCGATAAGCCTGTGTGATTTAGGATCACTTGGTGGTTTACCTGGTTTTCGGATTATTCTAATCAGAACGGAACGGTGAGTGCAGAAACCTACTCTGCTATCTTGGAAGAGTGCCCGAAACCCGTTATTAGTGATCACCACACAGACGTCCGAAACTGCATTCTCCAACAGGACTCAGAATCTTGCCACATAGCAAAGTTGGTAACTTTTATACTATTTAGAATTAATGATGAGTTTGTTTTCTTGTCTCACAAGGCTTAAAAGATACTTACAGCAATGTTTTTCTTCCTTAAGGTGCAGTCGTACCTCATAAATGGTGATATTACAGTGTTGGACTGGCCCGGCAACAGTTCCATTAGAACCCTATTGAAAATTGCTGGTAAATAATGTCGTCTAAAATTGCTCAGAAAGCCAACAAATACGATTCAGTTGCAGGAGAGCATTTTAAGGGTGTGGTACCAGGAAATTGGGCAACCACATATTCAGAAGTTCATTAACCTTTTGCTAGATCGTTGCAAGGCTGTAATTGCAGCTGGAGGAGGAACAACAGAATATTGAGGACTCATTTTGCTGATTTACAGTACATAATTTTATTATTAACTCGTCATTTCAGTTTGAACACGTAAATGCAAAAAATGTGTGTTTGGTTGCCATGATTTCTCAGATTTCCATTAATTAAGCATTTTACCCTTTGGGAATACATTTATGGCAATTAGATATATCAGGTGGAGTCTTTTTATTGGATTTCATTCACAGAGATATATATCCCATGTAACAAATGCATTTTGAACATTTCTGCACCAACAATGCAGCGCAAAACACATTATTTGCAAAATTCACAAGTGATGAATTTTGTTTTGTCCGCCACTGTAGGTACACTGTTGTTGTTATTTTGGATTTTAGGAGCATTAACAACTAAGGCCATATTGCTCTGAGAATATGCGGTGGTAATTCCTTGACCTTTTCGCATCCTCCGTATTTGGTGGTGACGGGCTCGAACCCCAGTCTAATCAAGAAGCTTGTGATACGCACTGCTGCTCCTGCCCACATGGCTACGGAGGCGCCATAGGTAACGTCTTGGGTTAGCAGACTTTGAAAGAGAATTGATAGTGGGTGCCCATTATCATCTGTGGGCGGACAAAAGTGATGGATGAACGTGGCTGTCGTCTTCGCTCTGGCATCTTCTCAGCCAACCGTAGAGTGACAGTGGCACCAATCATTGCCGACTTCAAAGAGGTAGGTGAAGAAACATCTCCACGAAGACCATCAAGCGTTCATTAGCCGAAATCGGTTATGGGACGGAAATTCATCAGAATCCCATTGCTAACACCGCGACACAGGACTGGACGCTTCAACTGGGCGAAAGAAGATCGGCACTGGATCTTGGATGACTGAAGACGGGTTTCCTGGTCCGATGACTCTCGTTTCCAGTAATTGCGAGGGGACGGGACGGTGTGTATCTGGCTGAAACCGCACGAAGCTATGCACCCATCATGCCAACAACTGTTCAGGCAAGTGGACAGGCAAGCACGGTAATGGTCTGGAGTGTGTTCAACTGGCGCATGTTGTGATCTCTGGTAAGTGCAGAGCCAGTGGTTTCCAATCTTTTGCCACTGAAGCCACACTAAACTAAAAAAACTAATATTATCGTCACGCCAAATAGTGATTCCCATTGAACTCAATGGAATTCTTCCTAATCTTACGGCACACTTGAAATGGGTCGCAGCACACAGTATGGGAACCACTGAGACTCTAGATGTATTTCTGAACGGTCCTGATTGTGTTTCTATCCTTCCAGTCCGACCATCTGCATCCCTTCGTGATCATCGTGCACCTACAGGGCAATGGACTCTCCAGCAAGATAATGTACTTCCCATAGAGCCGTGGAGACAAGGACATGGTTCGAAGATCATTCTGTAGATTTTACCACTATGGAATGGCCTCCCCGTTCACCGAACGTGAACCCTGTGGAGCATTTTGGGATGCTATGGAATGTTCTGTTCGATCTTTGGATCCTCCACCCAGGAATGCGACGGAATTATGGACAGTGGTACAGAATGCTTGGATGGAAATAACTGTGGAAAGCTTTCGTGGACTCAATGCCTCGCCGTGTGACTACCGTTATCAGGGCGAAAGGTGGGCCTGCCCATTATTAGGTAGGGTTCCCATGATTTCTGTCCACCCAATATATGCATGGGTATAATGTTTATCAAAGTAACGGTATGAACGGTACCTCTTAATAATTAATAAATTTTAGGAATATTACAAAAATAACTATACTTTAATTTTGTAATAATTATTATTAATGAAATTTTTTAAGCCATTTTAGAATATATTTAAAATTATTATTTAAAGTTCGAATTCTTGAATTACCCCTATTTATTCGCAACATATATCTTTATTAGATGAGGCAAAAGTGATGTATGCATTTGGCTCACACAGCTGCTAATCAAGTTTTCTTTTCCTATTTAGAAAGAGAATACAAGAAAAATAAATACTAAACAGGGTAAGTGTGGAAAAAAAGGCACTTCATGAATAAATATAATAAAAGGAAAAAAACGTTAGGAAGAATTGTGGAAAGACCCAACGTATCAAATAGAAAATCCGATAACGAAGGAAGAATTGGAAAAGGAATTGAAAGCTGTAGGAATGGATGGTATAAATGCAGAACTGATCAAGTATGGAGGAAGTTTTTTAAAACACAGGATATCAAATTTATTTAATAAATGTTGGGAACAGTATAAAGTGGAATGGAAGATAGCAAAAAACATATTTAAAAAAGGAAATAGAAATGACACAAAGAATTAGAGGGATTAGCTTACTATATACAGTATATAAAATGAATAGCAAAATAATAGAATTATCTCTGATGAAATATTAACAGAACAGGCAGAATTCATAAAAGGAAGTCATGTACAGATAATATATTTATATTAAAACAAATAAGAGAAAAACGAAAAGAGTTTCATTTAGAAACGCATTTAGCGTTGTAGATTATGGAAAAGTATTTGATCGAGTAAACGACAAAAACTAAGGGACATATGGAGTAATAACGGATACCCAAGGCATCTTACAAAAATAATAGTTTATATCAAGGAACAAAAATTTTAATAGATACAGCATATCCTCGATATACTGTCTGTTAATAAATTAACAGACAGTATATCGAGGATATGATATGTAAATGGAATGAAGAAATTAATACAGGTATATATTTAAATACACTGTTATTTGCAGATTATCAGGTAATTATTCAAGATAGTGAAGATAATTTACAAAAAGCAGTATTTAAGTAAAACCAAATAACAGAAGAATATAAAGTGAAAAAATACGGCGAGAACAAATATAGTTATAAACAATATAATATTAGAACAAGTTAAACATTTTAAATATCTAGGATGTGATATAACATATGATGTAGAAGAAGATATGAACCAGAAATTGGCGAAATTGCAAAATATATGTGGAACAATAAAAAGAACTCTGGCTAAGAAAACAAGGAGAGAAACAGAAATGAAAATTTTACGAAGTAAATGGCAATACCAACACTTGTTTATGGTTCTGAAACATGGATACCAAAACAAAGAGACATTAAAACGAAACAAGGGGTATTAACATAACAAGGATTTATTTACCATTTGTACAACAATTATTTGCATATTCTAAATTATTCATGATTATCATAAACTTACAGCACAGTAATCATACATGAAATGGTGTCCTCCCTTAATCACCCTTCTTAAGCAATTCATAAACTTTCACTATGTTTTTAATATAAAATCTTAAATATTCTATCCTATACCACTTTTATATGGTCATATATATATATATATATATATATATATAAAATGAAAAAATAAAGAATTAATTTTAGCAGCGGGAAAGATAGCTGTTCCACTGCAAGCAACTAGGACTAGGCCGGCTATAAGGATTGAAATGGAAAGACTAACTAATTTTATTGAAGATAATATCCAATGCAGAATTCAGTAAGTTAAATATTATAAATAATAAAAAGAGAGAGAGATTAGCGAATATGATGATCAGAAGAAAACTCACCAAAAAAAAAAAAAAAAAAAAAATTGGAACCATTTAAAACTAGTAAGGGCTGGTTGAATAGATTTAAAATCCAGGGAGAAGCCGCAAGTGCAGATCAAGGAGCCGAAACTTTCAAAAAAGAACTTGTTAAAATTATTGTGTATTATACTTATCAACAAGTTTATAACATAGATGAAGCAGGACTTTGGTGTAAACGAATGCCTAAAAGAAGTTTCATATTGAAAGAAGAAAAAAACATGCCAGGTTTCAAAGCAGCGAAGGAACGGCTGACTTTATTGTCGGGTGGTAATTAAACTGCGGGGGATTTAAAATGAATACCCCTTTTAGTTTATTTGGAAGAGGGCCAAAGTTCAACCCAAAATCGACACATTTTTCATAATTAAATTCATCAATTAAATTAAATCAATTTAGATCAAGTAAATTCATGATTTTAATTGGAATTTTAAGTTTAATTTTGATACGTAAGTAGTTACCACATAATTATATACATATTATATACAGAATATTTTATATGTAGAAATATTTGAATATTAATATTTTTATCGACATTTGCGCATCTTTTTACTACCATTTGTTATTGATTAGGAAATATCCTATGGCACCGACCGCAACTCACAAATACATATGTTACCTTATGGGAATGCGGCGCTCGCTTAACGCGGATTCACTTAGCGCTCTGTTTTTCCGGAACGCATTATCAGCGTTAAGCGGGGGTCACTTGCCCTTCCAACACATACTGAATAACTCCAATAATTTTTCACTCTCTCTTACATACTCTATGGAGGAAATTTCTACTGAATACAATTCACTCTGTTAATAGCAATTAGACAATTCATGATACCAACTCTTTCACTTTTAACACATTTCTTTAACTTACTACTAATACATCTAATCACTAGGCTTTTGTGGATTTATTGGATGATTGGTTTCTACATCAGCATGTTCGGGTGGCAGCTATTGGGAATAATACTCTTGATGTGATTATCAGTAGTGATTCTTCATGCATTAAGAATCTGCAGATAAATGAACCACTAGGTGGCAGTGATCACAGTATGTTGAAGTGGGATTTACTCAAGGAGGTAACTACCATCAGAGGTAAAGGGAAGGGTTTTTGTTTTCGTAAAGGCGACTACGATGGACTGAGACAGTATTTAAATTCTATACAGTGGGATCAACTGATCATATTGCCAACAGCAAATTCAAAATGGGAAGCATTCAAAGAACTTATCTTGGAAGCAACTAGGCTTTACATACCAACTAAAAAATATTGTTCAAGGTTTAGGCCTAAATGGTTGTCAGACGAACTAATGAGGCATATGGCAGAGAAGAAAAATGCATGGGATACATACAAATTAATACGTGACAGAGACGCCTATGATAGATACAAGTTGATCTGTAACCAAGTTACAAAGGAGGTTAGGCAGGCGAAGGCAGATTACGAGAGATCCTTGGCAAAGGATGCAAAGAAAAACAGAAAAGAGTTCTTTACATACTTGAACTCGAAAAGGAAAGGGATGAATCAGATTGGTCCACTGGATATTGATGGTTCAACAGTTGAGGATCCTGCTCAGGTGGCTAACAATCTAAACGAGTATTTTGCATCTACATTCACGCATGAGGAGTTATTCAGGAAGGAGAATGATGTAGGTAAAGTAAACATTGGCAGTGAGCTGGATGATTTTGTAATAACTGAGAGGAAAGTGGAGTAGAGATTGTTGAGGATAAACATAAAAAAGGCACCTGGGGTGGATGGGATCTATCCAGTTATATTAAAGGAGGCAGCAAAGGAAGTATGCAAACCCCTAGCCATAATTATGAGAGCTTCTTTGGACTCAGGGGAGGTACCCATAGACTGGAGATGTACAAATGTAACCCCAATTCACAAAGGAGGATCAAAGGCTGACACAAGTAATTATAGACCTGTTAGTTTAACTTCTGTTCCAGGTAAATTAATGGAGGCACCAGTTAAAGAGGCACTGCAGGATCATTTAGACAAGACTTCAGTTATAGCTCAGACGCAGCATGGTTTTGTTAAGGGCAGGTCTTGCCTGACCAATTTGATTGGATACTATGATGTAGTCACAAAAGAAGTGGATGCAGGGAATAACTTTGATATTATATATTTGGATCTTAGAAGGGCTTTTGATACTGTTGCACATGGAAGACTGCTGCACAAATTGGAGCAGTGTGACATTGGAGGCAAATTGCTGCTATGGATAAGGGGATGGTTGAGTGGCAGAAGACAGAGAGTGGTAATCAATGGACACTGCTCAACGTGGACTAATGTTATTAGTGGAGTTCCTCAAGGTTCAGTGTTGGGTCCGTTGTTGTTTTCGGTGTTTATCAATGATATTGATGATGGTTTATCAAGTTTAATGTTCAAGTTTTCAGATGATACAAAGGTTGGCAGGGTCGTTAAGGACACTACTGACGCTATTCTGCTGCAACAGGATCTGGAAAGGTTGAGCATCTGGGCTGAGAGGTGGCAAATGAAGTTTAACATTGACAAATGTAAAATACTACATATGGGAAACAGTAACCCCAGAGCAACTTATCAACTCTGCAGTACTACACTGACAGTGGTGGAGAATGAAAAGGACCTGGGGGTAATTGTGCAGGCAGATATGAAGTTCTCTGAGCAGCGCAGACGAGCTGCAAGAGTAGCTCATGGTGTCTTGTCAATGATATACAGGAATTTTTCTAGCAGGGATAAGGAGGTGATTATTCCCTTGTATAAGGCCACATCTTGAGTACTGTATACAGGTCTGGAGGCCTCATTTCAAGAAGGATGTAGAGCTGCTGGAACGGGTACAGAGAAGGGCAACAAGATTAGTGAATGGAACAAAGGGTTGCTCTTACGAAGAAAGGCTTTAGTTTTGCAAATTACAGAGTCTGGAGACTAGGCACCGGCGAGGTGATCTGATAGAGGTGTATAAGGCTTTGAATGGTTTGAGCATGCTCAATGCCAATGGGATTCTACATCTTGCTCAGAATAATCACCTGAGAGGGCATAAATTCAAATTGAGGAAGGACGGATGTCGGATAGATGTGCGGAAATTTGCCTTTGGCCAGCGGGTGGTTGGTTGGTGGAACCGACTTCCATCACTTGTTGTTGAAGTTGATAGCCTAAACAAATTTAAAGCTCAACTGGACAGGTATTTCGAACGAACGGAGGGGTGAAATGGGAGTGGAGTTTTTTTTTTTTTTTTTTTTTTTGGCTGATGCTGAATAAGCTTGCTTTCTTGCATCATATGCCTCTATCAATGCTAATGCTAATCACAGATGAGTAACGTACTCACTCACTCTCTATTTCTATTACATCCTATTCCTATCCTTACAATATAGAAGTCATAACGTTACAATACTTCTCAAACTGTCCTGTCCAATTTTCTCCCATGGATTTCTTTACAACACCATTCTCGTTAGTAAAATCCTCTAAACTGACTTACTTCCCACTCTACCTGGAAGAGTAATTGATTTCTGGTCCTTCACAAGTGCCTCCACTCCGATTTCTTCTGCTGATCCGCTGGGCTTACGGCTCTTTTCTGCCTCCACATCGATCTTCCCACACTCAGGACTTTCTCCAGGTCATTCTGCCTTTCGTTATTACATTTACCCACTAAACTATCATAATCGGACTTTCCGTACGCATTTCCCGCCCTCCAAAAATTTCTTTCCGCCACTCTCTCGCGCCTCTCCTCGGGATTCTCCTCCGGATCCTTTCCTTTCAGGTCTCTGCTGGCCCTCGCTATCGTCTGCTCTCTGCATCGCCTTTTTGTATCAAACTCCCTTCCTTATTTTTCGTCCAATCATTTGGTAGTCCTCCGTCTCTCCTTAATTTCATTCGCTAATTTTTTTTCTACGTCGTCCAGACCCACGTCTGGTAGGTTGAGCTCCCTTCTTTGTCATGATAGCATCCGGGCACTACATCATCATCACTAGAATTTTAATCTGGGACTGTTCACTAACTTACCCTTCAGTCACGCTTCCTTACGAGACACCGCCCTTGAAATTGTTGAGGTTGCCTTCCGTGTCTTATCTTATCTTCCTTCACGGATTGCGCGATCCGCCTGTTCCGATCTCCAAGAGGTCTGTCCATCTTTTCTTCGGTCTTCCTCTGTCTCTTTTTCCTTTCGCTCTATATGTGTAAGCTGATTTAGGCAATATATTATCTTCCATTCTTTCCATCTTTGATATATTCTATAATTTTTCCATTAATTGAGTAAATCTTTAATTCCTTTCTAATATTTACGTTTGCTATTTTATCTGATTTTGTACATCCTTTAACATATCTTAAAATTTTCATTTCTGCAACTTGTATTCTATTAATGTCTCTTTGTTTCGGTATCCATGTTTTAGAACCATAAAGAAGTGTTGGTATTGCCATTTTCTTGGTAAAATTTTCATTTGTATTTCTTTCCTTGTTTTCTTAGCCAGAGTTCTTTTTATTGTTCCACATATTTTGAAATTTCGCCAATTTCTGGTTTATATCTTCTTCGACATCACATCCTACATATTTTAACTTGTTCTAATATTTTATTGTTTATAACTACTTTTGTTCTGGGCGTATTTCTGGTTTACATCTTCTTCGACATCACATCCTAGATATTTAAAATGTTTCACTTGTTCTAATATTTTATTGTTTATAACTATTTTTGTTCTCGCCGTATTTTTTCACTTAAAAGCCATTTTTCTAGTTTTCGTTGTTGATATTTTAACTTTATTTTCTTCTGTTATTTGGTTTAACTTAAATACTGCTTTTTGGCAACCACCGGTCTTCTCTTTTATTTCATTCGCGTCCTTCAACCTTTTTATGACAACCAAGGATTGGAGATCTGCACTTCTACTTCCTTGCGCTCATTTTAAAATCTGTTTAAAAATATTTTATCCCATTTTCTGCCTTAGTTCTTTTTAATGCTTCTTCCAACCTAAATTTAGCCACCATCTACCGATAAATTTATTGCAGATTTATACAAGGTGAATACCGTTTTTTTTTTTAGGTATTTGCCATTCATTTTTTTAGTTATACTGCTTTTTGTAAATTATCTTCACTACCTTGAATAATCACTTCATAATTTAACATATATAGCTGTACTAATTTCTTCTTTCCATTTACATATCATATCCTCGATATATATGTTAAACAGCGTTGTTGACAAGCTACATCCACGTCTAACTCCTCTATTTATTATACTTTAATTCCTTTCTAATATTTACGTTTGGTATTTTATCTGATTTTTGTACATCCTTAAACCTATCTTAAAATTTTCATTTCTGCAGCTTGTTTTTACTATTTTTGTACTATTTATACTATTTTTGTTCCTTGATATAAACTCTATTATTTTTGCAACATGCTTTCGGTGCTCAATATGTTCCAGGGTTTGTTTCTTTACTCGATTAAATGCTTTTTCATAATCAATAAATGCGTTTCTAAATTAAACTCTTTTCGTTTTTCTATTATTCGTTTTAATATAAATATATTATCTGTACGTGACTTCCTTTTCTGAATTCTGCCTGTTCTGTTAATATTCCATCAGAGATGATTCCATTATTTTGCTATACATTTTATATAATTTATTTTCGTTTTTAATTAATCGAATAATTTTTGCTGTCTTCCATTCCCCTAGTACTTTTTACCGATCCACATTTAAATATTTAGAACAGTAATGTCAGAACTATGGGAGCCGAATGCTTACTTCAGCATTGCATGTTGTAATAATGATATGTTGCGAATAAATAGGTGTAATCAAAGAATTCGAAATTTATATAATAGTTTCTAAAATATCTTAAAACATTTAATTAATAATTATTATTACAAAATTAAGGTAGAGTTATTTTTATAATATTCTTAAATTTATTAATTATTTCATCTATTCTTTATAAATACATTAAGTAGATAAAAAAAAAAAAATCGTGGACAATGCTTACAGCAGGTCAATACGATCAAGAGGAACCGTTCATACCGTTACGTGATAAATATTATACCAATGCATATACTGGGTACACAGAAATCATGGGATACCTACCTAATAATGGGCAAGCCTACCTTTCGCCCTGATAAGGGTAGTCACACGGCGAGGCATTGAGTCCACGAAAGCTTTCCACAGTTATTTCCATCCAACCATTCTGCACCACTGAACATAATTCCGTCGCATTCCTGGGTGGAGGATCCAAAGATCGAACAGACTATTAGATAGCATCTCAAAATGCTCCACAGGGTTCATTTCCGGTGAACGAGGATGCCATTCCATAGTGGTAAAATCTGCATAATGATCTTCGAACCATGTCCTTGTCTCCACGGCTATATGGGGAAAAACATAGTCTTTCTGGAGAGTCCATTGCCCCGAAGGTTCACGACGATCACGAAGGGATGCAGATGGCCGGTCTGGAAGGATAGAAACACAATCAGGACCGTTCAGAAATACATCTAGAGTTTCAGTGGTTCCCATACTGTGTGCTGCGACCCTTTTCAAGTGTGCCGTAAGATTACGAAGAATTCCATTGAGTTCAATGGCAATCACTATTTGGTGTGCTGATGATATTCGTCTTTTAACTTAAAGTGTGGCTTCAGTGACAAAAGATTGGGAACCACTGGCTCTGAACTTACCAGAGATCACAACATGTGCCAGTTGAACACACCCCAGACCATTACCGTGCTTGCCTGTACACCTGCCTGAACAGTTGTTGGATTAATGGGTGCATAGCTTCGTGCGGTTTCAGCCAGATACACACCGTCCCGTCCCCTCGCAATTACTGGAAACGAGAGTCATCGGACCGGGAGACCAGTCTTCGGTCATCCAAGATCCAGTGCCGATGTTCTTTCGCCCAGTTGAGGCGTCCAGTTCTGTGTCGTGGTGTTAGCAATGGACTCTGGTGAGTTTGCGTTCCCATAACTGATTTCGGCTCATGAACGACTGATAGTCTTCGTGAAGATGTTTCTTCACCTACCTCTTTGAAGTCGGCAATGATTGATGCCACTGTCACTCTCCGGTTGGCTGAGAAGATGCCAGAGAGAAGACGACAGCCACGTTCATCCACCACTTTTCCCCGCCCACAGATGATAATGGGCACCCACTATCAATCCTCTTTCAAAGTCTGCTAACCCAAGACGTTATCTATGGCGCCTCCGTAGCCAGGTGGACAGGAGCAGCAGTGCGTAGCACACGCTTCTTGATTAGACCGGGGTTCGAGCCCGTGACCACCAAACACTGAGGATGCGGAAAGGTCAGGGAATGACCACCGCATATTCTCAGAGCAATATGGCCTTAGTTGTTAATGCTCCTAAAATCGAAAATTACAACAACAGTGTACCTACAGTGGCGGACAAAAAAAAATTTATCACTTGTGAATTTTGCAAATAATGTGTTGTGCGCTGCATTGTGGGTTGCAGAAATGTTCAAAATGCATTTGTTAGATGGGATATATATCTCTGTGAATGAAATCCAATAAAAAGACTCCACCTGATATATCTAATTGGCATAAATACATTCCCAAAAGGTAAAATGCTTAATTAATGGAAATCATAACAACCAAACACACATTTTATTGCATTTACGTGTACAAACTGAAATGACAAGTTAACGTAATAGTATTATGTACTGTAAATCAGCAAAAGGAGTCCTCAGTATTCTGTTGTTCCTTCTCGAACTGCAATTGCAGCGAACTGGCATGGAGTTAATCAACTTCTGAATATATGATTGCGTAATTTCGTGGTACCACACCCTTAAAATGCTCTCCTGCAGCTGAATCGTACTTGTTGGCTTTCTGAGCAATTTTAGACAACATTATATACCAGCAATTTTCAATAGGGTTCAAATGTGACTGTTCCTGGGCCAGTCCAACACTGTAATGCCAACATTTCTGAGGTGTGAATGCACCTTAAGGTAGAAAAACATTGGTGTAAGTATCTTTTAAGCTTTGTGAGACAAGAAGACACACTCATCATTAACTCTAAATAGTATAAAACGTACCAATTTTGCTGTATGGCAAGATGCTGAGTCCTGTGGGAAATTGCAGTTTCGGACGTCTGTGTGGTGAACCCTAATAACGAGTTTGGGGCACTCTTCTAAGATAGCAGAGTAGGTTTCTGCATTCACCGTTCCGTTCTGATTAGAATAATGACAAAACCAGGTAAACCACCAAGTGATCCTAAATCACACAGGCTTATCTCTTTATTATCCCACTTAGGCAGATTACTAGAAAAACACGTGGCATAAGATGTAATGAACTTCTTTTGGAAAGTAATCTATCTTCCTCTCTCTCTTTAGTGTGGATTTAAGCCTGGTTGTAGTTGTGAGGATGCGCTTTTTGAATATACAAATGTACACTGGCAGTTTTCCGATTTGTCCTTTGATCCCACTGCCGATCCAAAGAATAGAAAAGCGAAAGGTTGGACTGAGCTTCATAAAAGATGGAAAGTGAGATGGAATTCTTCGACCAAAGGAGCAGTTCCCAGATGTTTTATACCTGATATTAAATTCACTACCTCACAAAGTAATCAGTTTTGGTTCTGCCCACATCGTACATTCTAACTGCTCACGGTTCTTTGAATGCTCGTCTTCTTCAATTCAATCTTGCAACGTCAGATATCTCTTTCTGCGACGCCTCCAACGACAGTCATGTCTTATTCTTCTGCCCAGTTTACCAAGATTTAAGACAAACATTATCTAGTACAGTGCATAATTTCTCTCTCTTGGAAATGAAAGATATCTTAATGCAAATCAAATTTCTTTCTCAGCTCTGCAGGAATTTGCCACACGAGTTTTCAACGGACGAAGCGGATTTGACTTTGTTTTTATTTAATTTTTGAGACGTAATTTTTTGTCCGTTAATTTTTTTTTCATAATTAGCATAATTGCGAATAATGCTAGTCCCATAGGAATGAGTTTTTTTTTTTTTTTTTTTTATGCCAGTCCCTTAGGGGGCAGGATTCGATGGTCTCCAGTTTATCAGAGACGGGATTTTAAACTGCATGTATCTAGATATGGGAAATGCTGGCATCCATTGCTATTACGCTGTTTCTCCAGTGGATGAGGGATTCTTTGTGGTATTCACCAGCGTGCGTGATTACAGGACTACTGCACCTATAGGACTCCCACTTATTCCTGTGTGTGCTGGAATTATTACATTTAGTTTAGTACGTGTACAATTGGGCCCGCCTCTTCGTAGCGTGGACGGGTACTGAGAAGCAGCCATCCTCGTAACAAAGTGGCCAGGAATAGCAAAACGACACAATACACACACACTAGCAAACATAACTGGCCAGTGTGCAGAGCCGTGTATGTATCACAGAGAACCATGGGGATGCACTAAAGTTTAGGGCCATCTTGCCTAAGGCCAAACATATGCAGATTGAATTTCGATTAGTCAGAAAAGATGACTGTGTCCCATTGCTCTGTTATCCATGAAACATGTGTTTTAGGCCAAGAACGTCGCTTCTTCCTGATTTGTTTGTTCAACAAAGGCCTCTTCTTCTTCTTGAGCCGATAGCCATGCGGACCACATTCCGAAAGCCGTCTTTGGATAGTTGGTGCACTTGTTTCAATACCACTGAGTTCAGTTTTCGAGGAGGAGCATGGCGATTATGATGTTTCAAATATTGATCTCGGAAAGGCGTAGTCACTCTCGTACGGCCTGATCCAGGTCCTCTCTTCACATCACCGGTTTCACGTTTCATTTCAGCACTGGGGATACTGTTGACTGATGGCAGCCTATTTTATCAGAGATAACACGCGTAAAAAGCTCTTCCTGGGACAGAGCAACACTGCACTTTTTGTTTCTTCTTTTTTTTTTCTTGGTGTCAACTGAATATACGGAGCCACGCTTAAACCTACACAAAACAGGATACTAATGAGCGTGTATAGCCTTCCAACGCCGTATTTATAGAAACTACCGATGCCATACCTTGCATTTTCTGTCTGATGCAATAGAAACGTAATCTGACGCAATACCTTTGCTTTGCGACAAACAAAATTAGTATTTTAGTATTAGTAATGGCCATATGGTGCAAAGAAGCCGATGGCTTACGCTGCACCCACCAAAATAAATAAATAAATAATAAAATAAAATAAATAATAACAATAATAAAATATCGAAAAAATAAATAAATAAAATAATAAGAATAAAGTAGTAATAAGAAGAAGAAAATTAAAAAATATAATAATTAATAAATAACAGAAAAGGAAATAGACAACCTAAGTGCTACCTTCTCTCGTATAAGGTATGTTAGTGTCTAATGGCTCCTGGGATTTCTCCCATCTCAAATCTCTGGCCCCAATACATTGTATTGGGGCCAGAGATTTGAAGTGTGTGGGGGTCATGTGCTGTATATTGTGTTGTGCTCTTTGTTCCTCCGGTCTATTAGCCGCCGAGCCCCTA